>NC_058376.1:75324573-75427073 GCF_018350175.1 Felis catus
GTGCTTCTGAGTTGCTGCCAGATCTATCATATTTTTAAGTACTTTCTGTGTCTTCAGAGTAGACCCTTTTGAAGCCCCGTCTTTCCAGTGTTTGAATGTCATTTTTCTCCTAATGAATATATCCAGCAGTATTTATTGAGGGAGTTTATTCTGCTGTTGCTTTGTGGGCCCCTAAGTCTTGGTAAGTCCCTTAGAGTTCTGGTCACTAATGTGCTGTATCGGTGTAACAGTCAAGATTGTATTTGAAGTCTGCTCTGGTGCTGAAAGTATTAGGCATCTAGGTCAGGGAGAGCCCTCCGACCATTTATCTTTGCTGCTCGTTGGGGTTGGTTTCAGTTCTCCCTCTGTGGTTCTGGGCACTGCTGACCTTCATCCTTGACAGAGGAGCCCTAGAACTGTTGATGATTTCTGAGTCTCCCTTGATGCCTTGTTCTGTCTGCTACCTATTGGATTAATGCATCGCTTGTGATTAGACTGGACCCCTTATGTTTACACAGAAATATTGGATTCTTTCTTGTTAAATTGAGAACTTGTTATTGAATATTAGCTCTTTAGACTCTCCTGCAGCTTTTCTTTTTTTTTTTTTTTTAACAATTTGGAATCTCTGGCCCCCTTTCAGACCTATTGAATCAGAATCCCTAGAGATCTCCAAACTGTCTGATCAGCACTCTGACATCCTGTCCTGTGTGAGGCCTGATGCCACTCATTTTCCATCCACCAGAGCTGCCCCTATGCACAATGAACATGATCCCAGTTGACTGGAGGCTAGACCCAGGCTGCTGAGCCTAATGGTGGATATCTCCTGCTAGTTCTTGTAAACGGAGTCCTTCCACTTGGGACAGAGGCAGGGAGGCATGGCGATTGAGATGATTAGGGTGTTCACTCTGCACGAGAGGTTGTGATAGGGCTTTCTAGTTTTTTTTTTTTTTTTTAATTTTTTTTTCAACGTTTTTATTTATTTTTGGGACAGAGAGAGACAGAGCGTGAACGGGGGAGGGGCAGAGAGAGAGGGAGACACAGAATCGGAAACAGGCTCCAGGCTCCGAGCCATCAGCCCAGAGCCTGATGTGGGGCTCGAACTCACGGACCGCGAGATCGTGACCTGGCTGAAGTCGGATGCTTAACCGACTGCGCCACCCAGGCGCCCCAAGGCTTTCCATCATTGTATCACTGAATCGCCACCATAACCCTCTGACGTCAAGAACTACAGGGGAAAATTCGGGAACTTCCCAAGTTTACCAACAAAGAAGTGGCATAGCTGGGACTTCACTGGAGTCAGGCTGCTGCAAAACCCTTGCTTTTGACAACGACACTACTCACTCTATGGTCAGGAGTGGGAGGAGACCTGGATGCTGGCCCTGACTCATTCAGTTATTTGCTGTGTGACTTTGGGCAAGTCACTTAGATTCTGAGCCTCAATTTCTGAGTATGTAAGCTGGGGCTAATAATTATAGCTATCTCCTGTGTTCAGGTGCCTTCACTTCTGGATCTGAAAACTTTTGTGCAGGACAAACAAAGGACGTTTCTAAATTCTGGTACCGGCTCTGTTTTGTACTGTGTAGTATGTGTGTTTCCCTGAGTAAGTCTTCTAACCTCTCTGGAACCTCTTTTTGCCCCTTTTCCAATTATATAATATACAAAGAATAAACTAAAATCATTCCTCAATTTGAATCACTATTAATATTTTGACATGCACTTTTTCCCTAGACATGTGTGTTTATACACACACTTATACCCACTCATGCTTACATGCACACAGTCTTATATCTTACGGATACATGATTTCTCTGGGTAAATTTATCCATATTTTGTCATCTACCACACTTTTAAAAAAATTATTTCTTTTTATTTTGAGAGAGATAGCAAATGGAAGAGGGGCAGAGAGAGAGAGAGAGAGAGAGAGAGAGAATATCCTACGCATGCTCTGTGCCATCAGCACAGAGTCCGATGCAGGGCTTGAACTCACGAACATGAGATCATGACCTGAGCCAAAGTCAAGAGTCTGCCCTTCACCAGCTGAGCCACCCAGGTGCCCTGACCACACTTTAGAAAAAGGAGTTCTAAACTAAAACCTGTTGTGGACAAATGTTCTCCTAGTTTCTTCATTCATCTTTTATTTCAGGAGATACTGTTTGAGAACTTAAATCACATTCTGTGATTTAATAATTGGGGACGTTGAACCTTGACATTGTCGACTTGTGAGGATTTTACCTGCCTTTCACCGCCATCTTCTCTCTTTGTGTTTGCATGTTCTGTGTGGTCACAGAATACTACCCATATTTCTCACTTCCTTCCTTTGCCTAGACTGTTTTCTCTATGAGGATTTCTTAATCTAGGTCCATGGAAGTAATAACATAGAGTCTGTGAACTTGAATGGAAAAAATTACATCTTTATTTTTATTAATGTCTAACTGAAATATAGCATTTTCTTCCATTATAAAAGCAGGTAATAGATCATAGTGGTATTAGCAGTACCTCTATTTTTTCCTTTCTTGCTAATGGAAATCAGATATTTTCATTTCATGTTAGAATCCTTGCAGATATCTCAAAAAATTGTTTATCGCTGCTTTGAAATTATTGTGTCTCTTAGACTTGCTGCTAGGTTTTATTTAATGCATTAATAAAGTCACATGTACTCTATCACAGATTTACTTTTTAAATGTATATTTGTGCTTTAATATTGATTTTCTATAGGGGCACCAGGGTGGCTCAGTCGGTTGAGCATCCAGCTCTTGATTTTGGCTTGGGTCATGATATTTATGACCTCAGGGTCATAAGATTGAGCTCCAGTGTTGAGCTCTACACTGAGCATGGGGCCTGCTTGGGATTCTCTTTCTTCCTCTGCCCCTCCTTTGTACGTGCTTTCTCTTTCTCTTCCTCCCTCTCTTTCCCTCTCCCCCCTCCCCCACTCTTGCTCTCTCTCTCTCTCTCTCTCAAAAAAAATATGTATATATATGTATATATATGTATATATAATATATATACATAAATATACATACACACACACAGGGAGAGAGAAAGAGAGATTTTCTTTAAAGCCCTATGTAATTTTATCATTTTCATCTAAATATACTATTTTTGCAGGTGCCCATAGGCTTCACCAGCTTGTCAAGATAATCTGTGTCACAGAGACAGTTAAGAGTTTTAGCTCCTTTTTTTTTAAAGTTTATTTACTTATTTTGAGATAGAGAGAGAGCATGCATGTAAGCAGGGGAGGGGCAAGAAGAGAGAGGGAGAGGGGGAGAGTGAGAGAGAGAGAGATCAAGAGAGAGAATCCCAAGCAGGCTCTGCTCTTACTGCAGAGCCCGACATGGGGCTTGATCTCAAGAACCTTGAGATTGGGACCTGAGCCAAAATCAAGAGTTGGATGCTTAACTGACTAAGCCACCCAGGTGCCCCAAGAGTCTCAGATTCTAAGCAACGACACTTTACCTCTGCTTTGTCTTCTTCTTCCAGCTCCAGCTCCAATGCCACTTGACTCATGAAGCTTTCCTAAAAGTCTCCAAGGAGAAGACAATTTACCTTGCCTTTGTGTTCTCCTAACACCTGGTCCCCTTTTACAGCCCTCAGCATGTTCTTCCCCATGCTAGGTTAAAGAATCCAAGGCTTATTTATCTTTGCAGCATTCAGTGGCGTCAGGTACACAGTAGGTGCTCGCAGAGTGTTAAGTGATTTGATTTCTGTGTGAAGCTTCAAGGAGTGAACACTTTCTGACGTTGTCTCTGAATCTTCCCTCCTGTAAAGCCATGCTAAATCATCTTTTCTGGAGTCAAGGAAATCTTGATCTAATCTTTTTATTTAGTAGGAGAAAATCTAGAAAAGCTATTTTTCTAGATTCCAAGAATAGTAGCCTTAAGACTGATTGCAGGGCAATTTAAGAAATGTCCCAACTGATGGCTGTAGCTTATTGAACAGAAGCAGCAAACAGTGAGTTGTGGGAATGTCCCTTTCCCTGTAGACCCTGACTGTTCTTCCATAGCCATCTGGGGTAGTCATGGAACACCTGTATGCCTGCCTTTGGGGCTTTACAAAATGCAGAGAGGGGTGTAAGTCCTCTTTCCTAGGAAGGTGTTTCCTATGCTTATCAGTCAACCTCCAGATGTCTGGATGCCAAATTCTAGCAATTCTTTATTTTTTAATGTTTATTTATTTTTGAGACAGAGACAGAGCATGAGCAGGGGAGGGGGAGAGAGAGAGAGCGGAACACAGAATCCAAAGCAGGCTCCAGGCTCTAGCTGTCAGCACAGAGCCCGAACATGGAGCTCGAACTCACAAATTGTGAGATCATGACCTGAGCTGATGTCGGATGCTTAACTGACTGAGCCACCCAGGCGCCTCTCTAGCAATTCTTTATTATAAACGGCCATTATTTGCCATCCATAATAATTTAACCATAGTGCAGTGCTTTATAGATTACAGTACATATTCATATTTGATGTGGTATAGTATTATTCTCTGAACAGTCCTTTGAGAATGGTTGTGTAGGAAGTATTAGCCCTCATTTACAGATTGGGGTCCTGAGACTCTGGAAGGTGTTATCACTTAGTTGGAGGTCCTAGCGTAAGTTGTAGAACAGGACTCAACCCAGATCTCAAGTGTCTTTTGTTATAGCATATGGTCTACAAAGAGGTCGTGTGCATTCCTACCTTTAGACATCTAGGGGTTCTGGGGTGAGTCTGACAAGGGCAAAGGTGAGTCAGACAAGGGCAAGGGTAGCCATTTTCATTCTTCTCTGGGCTTTTCTGCTCTCCCCTTGGGCCAGGGATATATAGTGAGAGAGGCTTGCTGAGATTGGGATGGGTAAGTACATGCCCCATGGGTATACATTCTCCAGGTCTGATTGTTAGGCCTTGCCCAACTGGTTCTTAGGGTCCGGGACAGTGTTCACAACAGACCTGGCTGAGTACTTACCAGCTGAGTAATCTCTTTAAGGACATTCGTAATTATGCTGTTCTGTGAGGCTCTGTCTCTAGGAAATAGCTGTTTTTTTATCCACTTAAGTGTCTTTTCATAAATGCCCTCTGCAAAAGATAAAGAGACAGATAACTAGGTACAGCGTCGCTATGAACAAAGCTAACACTGGGAGCTGTTGTTCAATTTGTCTTTTTAAAATATTTTTTCCTGAACACAAGAAGACATGATTACTGTTTGTAAGTTAAGTCAGCAATAGGAGGTGGTATAAGTTTTGCTTAGATTTTTGTTTCTTCTAACTAGTGTTTGAATATCTACAGGATGTATTGAATGGTGTAAGCACTCATTCATAAATTCATTCAACATATGCAGGAGTGCCTACCGTGTCCTAGTGTTAATTACTGTAGTGCAATTACTATGTAAGTGCACAGAGTGGTGAGTAAGAGAAGCGAGGTCACTGCCTCCGTGGGACTGATGTTCTCTGGGGGATTCAGCAAGATTTAAGCATGCCAGTAAATAGGGATGCGCGCTATTAAAGAGGAACAGTATGTTATGACGGAGGGTATAACTGGGTGGGATGGAGTGAAGAGTCGGAGAGTAGAGCTCTGTGAAGCAGAGACATTTGAAATGGAAAGATAAGAAGGAGCCGACCATCCGAAGCAAGCCTATGTAAAGGAGTATTCTAGAACAGAATTCTAGAACAGAACAGCATGTGCAGAGACCCTTAGGTGGGGCTAAATTGGAAAGAAAGCAGTTTTCAAGACTGCTTAAATTATAGCAAGTCTGATCTGGCCTCTGCAAGGAGGACTGGTCTCTGTTCAGATTAGGCCTGAGGTGGAAAGAATGGGTTGCCCACCTTGGAGTGTAGGGAGCTTCCTACAGGTAGAGAGGTTTTTCCAGGTGGACCCGCCCTTTGGCTGGGCACTTGCTTTCCGTATTCAGGGATTAGGGGGAGGGGGACAATGTAGAAAGGTTGGATTACAGGTCCTCAAAAGGCCCTTTGTAGTTGTGTAGGTTCTCTGATTTCACCTCTGATAGCCGTAGGCTAGAAACAGTGAGTCCTATATTAGATGATTTATGGGTCAAACTGCAGTATTCATGGGCTAATAATAAGCCCTTCTATGTATCTAGTCCTCCACAGTTTACAAAATACTTCCATATGCATGATCTCATTTTGACTGCTCACAACAACCCTCTGAGGTAGGTGTTTTTTGTGTGTCTATTTTAACGTAGGAAGAAACCCATGAAACCCATGGTCGAGAGAAGTTAAGTAATTCACGGCCATTAAATGGTTCAGGTGGGATCCACCTCGAGGCCTTGGCAACTCACCCCAGATTCTTTGTATTATGCTAATTCTAAAAACCTTTCCCCCTGCCCCCACCCCCTTGTGTCTCAGGATGTGGAAAGGGTAGGATTTCTGCACCAGGGAGGCCCTGCAGGGTCAGGAGGAGGAACCCAGCCAACGGACTGCAGGTCTGCACGTGCCTCTTATGAGTCTTCAACTTGTAAGCACTTTCTAGGCGGCTTCAAGATCACCCTGTTAGCAGCCACAGCTGTTCCTCATAGCAGCTGCTTGTGCGGATTGGGTTGTGATTAATAAAGGAACTCAACAGTTTGTTCTTTCAGCTGTGCCCTTGGTGTGCACAGCCTGCTTTCAGAAAGGCTCTGTTTCGGATTCGGAACAACGCAGCCCTAACGATGCACGGTGCCTGAGGGACTCCTGACCCTCCCGTGAGAAGGGGTGGTCCCTCCAGATCAGGGCTGGTGGGCCTTTGGACCTTGGTCCTTGGTCTCCGAATCAGGGATGCTGGGGTGCAGGGTGGTGCACAGGGGTATGGGATCACACTCAGCCTCTTGTCTAAGGGGTGGGGGGGCGCTGCCCCTAGATGCCTGCCTGGCCTGTCATTCCTTGCTGCAGTGCTGCAGCTGGTTGAAGCAGATTGCCCGCCCCCTCCCAGAGTTTCTCCCACAGTAGGTCTGGGATCCGGCCTGAGAAAGACATTTCTACTAAGTTTCCAGGCGATGCAGCTGCTGCTGGTCCAGAGTCCATACTTCAAGAACCAACGCTGGGGAGCCAGGACCGATCAGACTTTGGAAGTTTTAAGACACCTGGTGATGGATCTGGATTTTTACATGAAATCTCCAGATTTTTAAATATTGAGATTAAAATCAAATATTAAAGGAACATCATGCGGTTTAAAACTGGAGGTCAAATAGTACACTGTGGCTGCCAGCGTATCACCTCTGATCTGAATACTTTCAGAGAAATTCATGCGCTGTCTGCTCTGGAAACTGAGGCCCAAGGAGGGCAGTAGTTCATCCATAGCCTGCAGCTAGTTTGGGGGCAGAATCTTGACTAGACCCCAGGTGACCTGTCCACCTGCTGTGTGTGTGTGTGTGTGTGTGTGTGTGTGTGTGTGTGTGTGTGTGTTGGTGTTAGTCCTAGCATACTGTCTCCCAAATAAATTTTCTCTTTGAGCGGAAACACTGTATAACTTTGAAAATAATAATCACACTGAAATAATTTTTTACCGAGTTCCAGGTACAGTTCTAAATACTTTATACTTCATGTGTGTTAACTTAGTTAGTCCTAACAACAAACCTATGAAGAAAGGTTATTCTTCCTATTCTTATTTTCTGATGAGCATTCTAAAGCACAGAGAGGCTAAATTTTTGCCCAATGTCACAGAGTTACTGGTAGTGTCAGGATTTGAACCCCAGAAATCTAGCTTCAGGCAGAGAGCAGCAAATCATTACGAACCTTCTTTTGTATTTCATTAAACAAACAAACAAAAAACCCTTTCCTCCTGCAAAATGGAAATCACTGTTGGGATATTACAGTTTTTTTTTTTTATTTTTTTTTTTCAACGTTTATTTATTTTTGGGACAGAGAGAGACAGAGCATGAACGGGGGAGGGGCAGAGAGAGAGGGAGACACAGAATCGGAAATAGGCTCCAGGCTCCGAGCCATCAGCCCAGAGCCTGACGCGGGGCTCGAACTCACGGACTGCGAGATCGTGACCTGGCTGAAGTCGGACGCTTAACCGACTGCGCCACCCAGGCGCCCCATGGATATTACAGTTTTAACTAATGCTTCTAGGAAACTTAGAAATTAGCTGGCCTGAGTTCCTCCCTCCCCCATTTTACAGAAGTGGAAATGGAGGCCCATAAAGGAGAGGAGACTTAATCATCTTGAACACTGATTTTACTTTTGGGCAGAGTGGAGGTTAGGTAAGTGTCCAACAAGTGACTGGTTCCTGAGAAAGGTGCTTACCCCTGATATGGGTCACTCAGTAGCCTTTGCTCCTGAGGAAGGGTCTGCCTCGGTTTGAAGGGAGGGTGAGGCACTGAGAAGGCTGTGCTTTAGGCACAGAGTATTCCCTTGCCCCAGAGCCACCTTGTATCATTTGAAGGTCTCTTAATTGCTATTAGGTGAAGGATGCTCAATAAATAACCTCACGGGCACAGTGTATTTCTGGTCTGTCGTGTTTGCCTTTGTCTTTTGATTGTTCCTTGTCTCTCCCTGTCCAGTTTCTTTCCTGTGAAGTGTGTCCTTTTCTCACGTGCTGTCTGCACAGCTGTGAGCCTCATGGTGAACACGTTCATCTCTGAACATCCTGTATGTATAGGAAGGGAGGGGCTGGCTGGGTGGACTGACCGCAGGACTCTGGGCCAGCCTATGCTTGGGGGGAGGTGCAGCTCCAGGGGCGAGGATGCTATCTTGGGACCTGAAGGAGAGCCACCAACTACTGTCTCTCCCTGCTGCTGGACTGGGGGCTTAGAGTCTTAGGAGGATTTAGAGTTGTAATAGGATTCAAAGAATTACAGGCAAGTTAAGCCAGTGGGGATCTTCCTGAGATCAGTTCACCCACCCCAGCATTTTCCTGGTGTGGAAATTTTACCCCATGGTGGACAGTGACTTGCTCAAGGCCCAAATGGTGGTGGTTGGGAAATATGTCTCTGCTGTTGGACACAGATTGTTCCAAATGCTTTATAATCATTAACCCCTTTAATCCTCACAGCAGTCTTATGATGAGGGTACTGTTCCTGTTGCGACTTTACTGATAAGGAAACCACTGCAGGTAAGTCACTTGCACAAGCTGGCCATGGGGGCTCCGTTCCAACCCAGGAACTCGGCTCCTTCCCTCCTTGTACCTCTCCAAAACACAAGTAGCCTTGCTTTCCCAGGCTCTGTGTTAATTGCTGGTATCTAGACGTGAGGTGGTGCCAAACACTGAGGGGTGGACGGAAGGAAGAGCGTGGTGGGTAAGGTGGAGAAGATGGTGATTGTGTTACCCTGCAAGCCAGTGGCTCATATGGTTCTTCTGGTTCCTGGTCCAGAGTCTTGTCATTCCATCATTAGGCCTTCCTTGGCAGCACTCAGGACAAACATTCCTTTGAGGCTTGTGGTTTATGTTTATTGAAAGTCCTTTGTATTACATCTCATCATCTCCACAGTCTCTCCGTTTTGAAAGAAAGAAGGCGTGTCCCAGTTAAGTGATTGATTTAAAGCTGTATAAAGGTCAACTAGGCCCTTGATATTAAGTAAATTAGGGCAGTTTTGTGAAGGCTTTTTCCTCTCTCTCTTCCACTTCCACCCCCCCTCCCCAGTGGGTTTCGTTCCAGATTTAGAGCATTTAATTAGGACATAGTTAATGTAGTCTATCGTTGTGGGGAGAATGGGGAGCAGATCTTTTTTCAGTGAAAGACAGATGCCAAAGGTACCCTTGACAAAGTTTGAAATCAAAATTTATAAATTGAATTGGATTTTATGTGGCCCAAGGCATCTGCCTCTTCAGTGTTGTGACTGTTTTTGAAAAGTGTTCAAGTAAATCACTCTGCCCAGTTTCCCTGCTTTGTAAGCGCAGGTGTTTGTGCATTGGCTTGTCTTTATCATTGTCATCATGCTGCAAGGTCAGTCATTGGGATGAAACAACTTCTTGAGATGCTAGTGCTCATGATACAGGAGATTGGAATTAGAATCCTTAGAGAAGCTCTATTCCCAACCTACTTACTCATGGCTTTCACACAGTAGAATATCGGTGGCAATGGAAGTCAGTGGAAGTATCCCAGATTGGTGAACCCATCTGCACAATGTAGCAACTCATGGGAAGGGATTTTGTTGTTGTTGTTGTTGTTGTTGTTGTTGTTGTTTTGAGAGAGAGAAGGAGCCAGTGACCTAGGAGCAGAGAGAGTGAGAATCCCAGGAGGAGCAGAGGGAGAGAGAGAGAGAAGTAGGGCTCACCTGATGTGGGGCTTGTGCTTACCTGATGTGGAACTTGAACTCATGAACCGTGAGATCATGACCTGAGCCAAAGTCAGATGCTTAATGACTGAGCCACTGACGCACCCTGGGAAAGGGTTTTATAATGTCTAATTCTTGGGGAAGAGAGGACTGATGGGAAACGATTTTACTCAGTATTTTTGTCATTCAAGACCAACCAACCCCTGTCCCTGTCTCTTGGATCCCATTCTGTCTGCGGGCTGCTTTGGCTAAGGCCCTAGAGATTGTTCCTGCCTCCTTCATCTGCAGGTTCTCTTTGTTACACATTTGTGTGTGCATCCTCTATTTTTTCAACGGAGACCTTGAAGGACCTCAGCAACAGCCCCTCTGCTAGGCAGTAGAAATACAGTGCAGAACAACCCTTCACATTGTTGACACAAGTCTTAGGAGGAGCTGGACAATGAAAAAAGAAATGTACATATTATGATCAAAGTCCTGAAGGAAAAACCAGAACAAAGCAGGGCATATTGCTGTGATTTGTCATTCCTTCTCCAGTTTGACGTCGCTGACCTTTCTCCCCTAACCTCTCTTCCCATGGCTTCTGTGACAACATACTCTTGCTAGTTTTCTCCTTTTTTCTGTTTAACGTGTGAGGGACAGACTTGAATGCTTTTTAACCCTTGGTGACTGCTTCTGTCTCTTCCTCCCTCACTTTCTTTGATCTGTCTCACAGTGCAATTTTTTGTCTCTGCTACTGCCAGTGTCCCAGCCTGGAACTTTTTACTGCCTCTTTGACAGTTCCCCCTGAGTGGCCCGGAGGTGCCACAGACTGAGCGTTCAAAGTGAAGTTGTGCTCCAAACCAGCTTCTCCTTAGTCAGCCACACCACTGTTGACCCAAGTGCCAAAGACAGGAGCTTGAGAGTCCTCCTGAGTTCCCCACTCTTCCCCCACCGACCCCTCATCCCAGAGCTGGAAAGGAACTGAGGCCTACCCATTCTGCCTCTTCCTTTCAGCCCTCACTTCCTTCTGTCCATTCCCGTTGTCGCCACCCTAAGCCGGGGCGACCACCATCCGTTTCCTGGATTACTGCAATAATCTGCACACTAGGTTTTCTGTTTCTAATCTTGCATGTTTCGAATCCATTCTGGAGAAGAATGATTCCAAGAAGAATCCATTCTTGGAAGCTGAGTCATCTTTACAATATGCCTAAATCCCTCCAGGGCAGCCCATGATTCTTCACATGGAGTTCACACTGCTCAAGTGTATTTCACAGGGCCTTTGAGGACCCAGCTGCTCATGTCTCTGGCTTCATCCCCTGCCAGTTTCACTGTTTATTTCCTGTACGCTTGCTGTAAGGTAGGCCCTGTGTGAGGTACCAACTTTGCGTTCCCTCTTAAAGGAAAAACCCAGACATTCTGAATGTAACTAGAAGGCCTCAGTGCCCTGTCTCCTATGGCCTCTTTCCCCTCATCTCAAACCTCAGACGTCTTCACTGACTTGGTTTCAGTCACATTGACCTTTCAGTTTTTAGGAAATATCACATCGCCACCCACTGAGGCCCTTTGCTGGAATGTCCCATCCCTCCCACCAGATGCCCACACAGCTCATGAACTTCTGTTACCCATAAGATCTCAGCTCAGTCAAATCAGCACTTCTTAGGGAGGCCTTTCAGGCCAGCCCAGAACTGGCCAAGTTCTCTTAAACTGGCCTCCTAGCTTCCTGGGCTTCTTGGCTGCACTGGTCAGTTATGAACTAGCAGTGATTTATGACCGATGTCTGACTTTTCCCACTGCCACAAAAGCTTGATGATCGTCTCTGGTTATCTGTTATTTTTTTCACTTGCCTGAATTATAATTGTTCAATAAATTATGTGTATGTGTGTGGGGGGGGCTCCATAAATATTGGTGGTGGTGTTGGGTATTCTTCCTTTGTCCTAGCAGTTAGGTGGTAGACAGTTCATGATAAGTTCATGATGATGGCCACGTGTGTGGTGAGTTCTGAGTACGTACCTTGGTGTGGTGAAGGGGTTTGTCTTCCTTCCCCAGTCTCCCACCTCTCTGCAGCATGTAGACTTGGAATTACAAACATGTGGACTTTAGAAATTATGTAGTCCAATCATTTCCAACCTGTTCTAAACATGAGGGTCTTTATTTTTAATCCTGTGACATAAATTATGAAGGTTTAAATGGGAGTGGTTATATTTTTACTGTCAGTTCATTGGGGAAAAATGAGTAGTTATGGAAAGCTACAGTGGATTTAGTTAACCATGGAAATTGCATTGAATTTTCTTGTAATAACATCTACATGTATTTGAAAAATACTGGTGTGTATGCATTAGAGCAAGTGCTTGGTGGGCATATGGATTTATAGTACCAATAACTCCATGCTTCTGTGCTCTCTCAGGAACTAGCCATTTAGTCTGGCTCTTTATTTTACATTTGCATGAGATTTAGAACTGGTTACCTGGGAGCTTATGTTTCTCTGTATATATGTTTTATTTGAGCAGTGTAGTGTTTTTAAAAATTTAGAGCAAACATTTAAAAGCTGGGAGATTTTTCAAAAAATCAGATTTTCAACTTGAAAAATTAGAGGGACTGGGCCTTATTTACCATATGGCCATAATCACCTGGTACTGACCAGTAAGTGACTCCTTTAGAAGTGCCACACTTCTGGGGCTCCTGGGTGGCTCAGTCGGTTGAGCGTCCAACTTTGGCTCAGGTCATGATCTCACGGTTTGTGAGTTCGAGCCCCATGTTGGGCTCTGTACTGACAGCTCAGAGCCTGGAGCCTGCTTCAGATTCTGTGTCTCCGTCTCTCTCTGCCTCTCTCTCTCTCTCTCTCTTCTCTCTCTCTCTCTCTCTCTTCTCTCTCTCTCTCTCTCTCTTCTCTCTCTCTCTCTCTCTCTCTCTCTCTCTCTCTCTTTCTCTCTCTCTCTCAAAAACAAATAAACATTACTAAAAAAAAAAAAAAATTAGACGTGCCACTCTTCTGGGGCACCTGGGTGGCTTAGTGGGTTAAGCATCCGACTTTGGCTCCGGTCATGATCTCATGGTTCACAGGTTCGAGCCCCGTGTTGGGCTCTGTGCTGACAGCTCAGAGCCTAGAGCCTGCTTCAGATTCTGTGTTTCCGTCTCTCTCTGCCTCTCCCCTGCTCACACTCTGTCACTCTCTCTGTCAAAAAAAAAAAAAAAAAAAAAAATTGAAAAACTTAAAAAAAAAAAAGAAGTGCCACATTTCCTTCTGTTTGTCATGGTGCTCACCTATGTCTATGGTTATAGAGCAAGTTGCCCATAAAATGGGACCTGGAAACCTGGTGACCTCTCCCCTAAAGGAAGGAGGCCTCCTGTCAGGTGTCTGCAGAAGCTTGTGAATAGGAAGGGCCCCAGGCCAGGAGTCAGGAAGCCTGGATCCTTGTCCCCTTGCTATTACTGACTAGCTTGCTGACCTTGAACAAGATATGCAATCTGAGCCTCAGTTTTGTCATCTGTTACCAATTTGAGAAACACCTCCTGGGCCCCCCAGTGTTGTTTGGTCTGGTAGTATAATGGGGCATGTTTGTTATTAAGTCCCCCATGTTCTCTTTCCTTGTCTCTGCCTCTGTCTCATGGAGGGATTTATCATCTATTATTGCACCTTGCTGTTCACTTCAGAAATATGAGAAGGGAGCTCTCAGTTCTCCCCCTCTTTCTCTCTCCAACCATTTTTTTTTACCCCTGGCCTGTCTAGAGCACTTCTCTTCCTTTTATCCCACGTCCTCTGCTCCTGCGGAGGGGTGGGGGTCCCAAAGCCATACCCAAGCTCCTGCAGTGACACCCAAGACACCTCAAAGTTGAACTCCAAATATCAAAGAATTGTGGTTGCATTATTGCCTATTGAGATACTCAGTAACTGGCCAACCGTGGTGCTGCTAATATTCTGAAATGCTAACAGGATACCAGGCTAGCATGGAGGATTTGGTTTTCAGTGACATCGTCCTTGTAGGCAAGATGTGTGGTTATGCATTAAATTTCACCCTTTGAAAGGAACAATCCAGTGCTTTTGTCCTTCTGGATCTGCAAGGGACAGTAGGCATCAATGCCACAAAAGAGGAAATAAACAGGAGTGTCAGTCTCTGGGATTACATGAAGCAGGGTGGTGTAGTGGAAAGAAAAGAATGATGTTTTGGAGTCGGGCAAACCTGAGTCTGTTATGGGATAGCTGTGTGACGCTGGGCAAACTTTCTGAGGCTGTTTCTTTGTTAATAAAACAGGGATCAAAGAACATGTTTTATCTTTTAATTTTATGCAGGCCCACCTCAGAGATGTTGCAGGTTCAGGGCTAGACTACTGTAATAAAGTGAGTATCGTAATAAAGCAAATTAAATGAATTATTTGGTTTTCCCAATGCATAGAAAATTCTGTTTATGCTATACTGCAGTCTAAGTGTGCAGTTAAGCAGTATGTCTAAAAAAAAAAAAATGCACATACCTCAGTTTAGAAATACCTCCTTGCTAAACAATGCCAACCCGCGTCTGAGCTTTCAGGGAGTGGAAGTGACAGATCACACGTCATCATAACAAATAGAGTAATACAGAAAAGGTTTGAAATACTGCAAGAATTACCAAAATGTGACACAGAGACACGAAGTGAGCAGATGCTGTTGGAAACATGGTGCCCATAGACTTGCTTGGTACAGGGTGGCCCCAAACCTTCAATTTGTTTTTTAAAAAAAAAAAGGGTAATAGGTGCAAAGTGCAATAAAGGGAAGCACAGAAAACAGTGTACCTGTACATGAAATTGCCCTTCTTGTCCTTTTTTTTTTTTCCTGAAAATCCTTTTTTTTTTCCTCCTTGAAATAAGATTAGTGGGTCAGCCCGTGAACAGAGAACTAGCATAAAGTTGTCTTAATAAAAGTGTACTGTGATTCTTTGTGCAAACATTTTGGCTCGACATTCTCTTGGGTAGGTAGAATGGAGCTCCTAGTGATTTTTTTTTTTTTAAGCTTTGTAAATAAACAAAAGTAGACTTTCCAGGAAACTTGAAGAGATTTCTTCTGCCTTTAATGGTTTTCCAGATGTTTTGAAGAGGGTAGGATTGGGCAAACTGGATGCTTACTCCAGCCACTCTATAAACCCAGCTCACAGGGCCTTTGGGAGGGGAACACAGAGCCCTCTCCTCCCACCCCTCCCACGCCCATTCCACAGTGATCGGCTGCCTGGATTAAAGTAAGTGAAATAAAGTTGAGGTTTAAGATTTGATATTTCTATCAATTTTTACCCCAAAGAGAGGGAGAGGAAGATAATTTAGGGGAGACCTGACCTGGAGATGACTGGGGTATATGCTCAGGTATGAGAGAATGTGGCATGCACACTCAAAAGTCTGCATAGGAGTTTAAGATAGCACTGATACTTTTAAGAATTTAGGGTGGCGCTAGAGGTTGGGCATCTGCTGGTGAAATGAAGGAGAAGGGCCCTGGACCAGACGTAAGAGTATTAAGAAGAGACTCCTCCTCCAGGTTTCTTGAGAAGTGGGGGCCATGCAGAGATGCCCTAGCAGGTACCCCATTCACCTACCCATCACGCAGCCTCCAGGAATTGATGACTGGCTGGTTGTGGAGAGTGAACTTGGAGTTGATGGTGAGTTGGACACCCAAAAGGATCCTGCAGAGACTGAAAAGGCCTTGGGAATGTTCCCTGAGGGGTCAAAGAGGAGATTTCTTATGAATGCTTGCTTTTGTTACTACTCTTAACTTTTTGTGTTGTGATTGGGTGAGAAAAAGCTGGAAGGGAAGTCTTTCCCTTGAAGGAGAACTGCCCTGTGAAACAGTTGTACCATTCCTCAAAATGCTAGCTCCTGCGACCCAGGTGGAAGATGGAGGGCCGGGTGCTGGGTGGGCAGGGGAAGATGGCTTCTTAAGGAATGGAGGGGTGGAGGCTCATCTCCGCTTTCAGGAATAGAAGCGGAAGCTCTAGTAACTTCTTCAGAAAAGAAATGTGACAACATTATGGGCCATGGACAAGTTTGTAAGGTTCTGGCAGCTTTTAAATGTTCTTGGGTTTGTTGCCTCTATTACCCATTGTCTCTCTGCTGTTATGAGAGGTAGAGATCTCTGAGATGAGAGATGTACTTATCTTCAGGGGGAGCCAGGTAGAGGGCTGCGCATAAAGCTGGGGAGACAAGGCTCTACTGGAAAACCGGTGGGGGACAGAAGAGCCTGGGTTGGTCTCTGAGGAAGGGGCAGCCACTCCTGCCTCAACAAGTCTAAGAATTGCTAGGGATGCTTCCCAGTTGTTTCAAGAAGTGGAAGATTATCCTGTGATACCACAGGCATTTGAGATGTTGCTCTCTTGCTTACTGTGTTGTCTTCAGGAAGTCACTTACCCTCTCTAGCACTCCCTTTCCCAACTATAAATGGGGAAATTGGGTTGCCCGAGTCTATGATTTTAGGATTCTGTAAGTCATTGATACCGGAAACTTGCAACGAGTAGCTGTACTTTTGACATTTCTGGGATAGATGTGGAGATTTGCCAAGGTAGTTGGTTTGGGGGCAGGTATTTTTGCAGGGACTGTATGGAGAGCTGTTTCTGTTCTCATTTGGGGAAGTCATAGCGCCACATCACAAGACTCACGGGGAAGCCCAGGTCCCCTCCTGTGGCTCCCTGAAGGGCGACTCCTTGCACTCCAGGGAAGTGTGGCCCCTGTCAGAGGTTGGTGAGTTGGCCCCTGTTGCTATTACTGGTACAGAAGCTCAGGGCTACAAGCTCAGTGGACCCTGGCTGCACCATGGAAGGCACCAAGAAGGCAGTTTATACTGAAGGTGACAGCCAAATATTTTTGTACAAATTAAAGTAGGTCACCAAATGCAGACTTCATCTTATCTTTTTTAAAGACTTCCTGCTCATTTGCCAAGGTTCCAAATAATACAGTTTCAGAGGTTCAGAGGTGTCTAATACAATTTTTACCCCCCGCTCTGTACATAATTCTATGCCCATTGTGTAACGCTATTAGAAACATTAGGATAATTAGAGAGCTACTCTCTGCTTTTCATTTGCTGTAATACTAACCCTCAGTCTGCCTACACTGGTCATATTAATAAGTAATGACTCAAAATTAAAAAGAATTCAGCAGACTCCTAAATTAAGATTTTTCTAAGCCTTTCTTCCTCGCAGTCACATGCTACTTACTGCATGCAGGTGGGGAAGGTGATACATGGGCATATGCTTCGGGTTAGGGGTTCAGAGACCCTGCTTCTAAGTCTTCGTCTGGAAAGCAGGGACACAGCTATCTGAACTCTCCATCACTGGTGGGTGTGAGGAGCAGAGAGTCTGTTGGGTGTGAAAGCACTTTGGAAGCTGATGATGGATGGACAAATGCCAAGCAATCGGGGGTGATGACACAGTTCCTGAAGTGTGAGCAAAAAGAGAATGCCTTTTTCCCATGTGCTTCTGGGCACCCTTACACGTGTGTTTCGTGGAACAGAAATTTTATACTTCATATTTGGTCTGATAATTGTTATGCTTGTTGGACACATTAGCACGTACAAAGAACATTTTCCCCCAAACTCTCTTAGGGAAGTGGTTTTGTGCTTTTATACCCTACGGCAATTAAGGTGCCGATGGGTTAAGTAATATGCCTAAAATCAAATTAAACTGTTCAAAAATACTTTGCTAAACATTTGGCTTGTCTTCACAGCCTTTGGAGCTTTTCTTTTCTCATTTATCACATTTGACTCTGGGAAAGCTTCCACCACCTCTATAGCAATAATAACAGCTGGCATTTATCGAAGCTTGCCTATGCCAGCCCAGTGTACAGATGAGGAAAGCGAGGCACAGAGATGTTAGCTTGCCAAAGGTAACACAGCTCATGCGACAGCCCCATCTGAGCTATTTCTGTGCTACTAGGAATAAAAGCAGGACTAAAAGCATTGACTGTATCCTAGGAGCCAGGTGCTATGTTAAGTAATGCCCATTCAGAACCTCGTTTGGTGGCACATTCCCTGTGAGGGAGGCCCTGAAAAATGTTCTGCAGGCGGGAAACTCCTATCATCCTTTCTGGTTTCACGGTCCACTTACAGCATCTCCATTTTGCTTTTCTCTTGCTGATCTGGAAACAATCCCTCTTATGATGCTTTCCTTACTCTCCTGTAACACTGGTTTTGCTAATCAAGATGTTACACGTCAGCTGCCTGCAGCCTGAATTTAGCAGGTAGACCTATCATAGTTGACCCTGATTGTATTAAAAACAAATATGAAATTGAGTTAGGTGACAGCCTCTAAAAATTCAGGTGACTATAGTGGTGCCTGGGTGGCATAGTCGGTTGAGCATCCGAACTTCGGCTTGAGTCATGGTCTTGCGGTCCGTGGGCTTGGGCCCCATGTTAGGCTCTGTGCTGACAGCTCAGAGCCTGGAGCCTGCTTTGGATTCTGTGTGTCCCTCTCTCTCTGCCCCTCCCCTGCTAATGCTGTGTCTTTTCTGTCTCTCAAAAATGAATAAACATTTAAAAATAAATAAATAAAAATTTAGGTGACTATAGAAAAAAATCTACATTTGGGATTTCTTATGAAAAACTGTGACAAGACAGGATTTGCTTATCCACCTACCAGCACCAAACCACTCCCTTTAGACTGAAAATGACCTTCATCCCCCACCGCCACCCCATCTTCTTTCTCCATCTCCCGCCTAACTATCAGACTGCGATACCTAGGAATGTATACCTTATGTAAGATAGAAAAATAAATACATTTGGGCATACAGAAGAAATTTAGGAAGTGTATGTTGAATTGAATTAAAGTTACTGGCTTAGAAATAGTCTTAGTTTGGTAATAGAATATTTGCTATTTGTGAGCTGACCATTTCTCATGATACTTTTTGGGCAGATGGGTACATTAGGCTTAATCTATTATTTAAGGGAAGAAAGGCTCTGTCCCTATGCTTGAAGGTCTATGACTCATCAAAAGTTAAAAGATATACTTAGACCTACTCTTGATAAAATTACTTTTATTGTCCTAGTCAGCATCTGGGAATATGAGAAAACAGTATTTTCTTTAAAACAAACCATAGATTTGATGAGTTAAATGAGGTAATGTATGTGAAAGCACTTTATATATATTATTGGGTATTGAGCCAGTAAGTTATTGGAGATGTTTTGGGAGCATTATCACCTTATCATCATTTCAAGCTTATGACAGACATTTAAATCTTTGCTCTCCGCCACTTTGTACCTTACTCGACCAGGCACTTACCTCTCCTTTTCCATAGGTATATAAAAATGTGGCTAATGTTATTTCCCAGCACCTAGTACAGTGCCTGCCATAGAGAAGGTGCTCATATTTATGCTGGCTAAGTGAATAAATAAATAAATAGACATGGGGATTTTTGAGACCTTACTGAGCTAGTGCACATAAAACATCAAGCAGAGTGTCATATATTAGCTTGCAGTTTTTAGTTTAGACTGTTTTCTAAAACTTTCTCCTGGACACAGCCTGGGGGGTGATCTGTGTTCTTGGATGAAGGCAATGGAGAGCTGGTAGGTGTGCTGACAGGCAGGTGACAGAGGCCGCAGAGCCCCGGGCTGTGTGTGAGGTGCTGGATGGACAGAAGCAAACTCCTACAAGGGCCAGAGCTGGTCTGTTGCTCTCATCCCTGGCCTGTCTCATCCAGAGCGTGCCACAGGCAGATGATTAGGCAGGGGCTAGGTGAGTTCAGACACATGGAATTCTGGACCTTGGGATTAAACTATTGGAAATAATATGTCAGATCTGGAAGGGCCCTTTGCAGTCATCAGGCTCATCACTTTCTCTATGTAAAGATGTGGAAAGAGCAAGGACACTGGAGTTGGAGAGGCCTTGGTCTTAATCTCCCTGGGTTGCCTTTTCCTATCTAACTGTTGGCATGAGTCTTAACTTCCTTGATTCTCATGGCAATTCATTGGCTGTTTTTGAGGCTTAAATTCAGTAAAAAGCATTCTTTTTTTAAATTAACCATTTTATGTTTTAACTGTTTTTTTATTTATTTTTGAGAGAGAGAGAGAGAAAGAGAGAGAGAGAGTGAGTGGGGGAGGTGCAGAGAGAGGGGGACAGAGGATCCGAAGTGGTCTCCACACTGACAGCAGAGAGCTTGATGCAGGACTTGAACTCATGAACTGCGATATCATGACCTGAGCCAAAGTCGGACACTCAACCGACCGAGCACCCAGGTGCCCCAAGTGTAAAACATTCTTAGTACGATACCTGACATGGACTTGGTACCAAAGAAAAATAGTGACCCTCATTGTCATGGAAAGGAAGTGGAAGTCTAGAGAGACAGGAATGGTTTGTGATAAGTGCTGGCTGTGGGGTGTCCACCTGGTGCTGGTATCTCCCAGTGTAGGTGTGTGGTGGGCAGGAGATGGATATTTATTGCGGCCAAAATTGAGCTGCCTTTGTTGGAGAGTGAGCTAGTTTAGGAATATCACAGTGCAGGATCTACTTACTTATTTGAGATAAAAGGGTGCACCAAATTAATTGGAGCAGGAAGCTTCCAGAAGAACTTTAGGCAAATTGGAAGAGATGATGTGTGTTTTGTATTCTAAGTAGATCTCTGGTTTTGTCTTCTGCTGAGCGGTGGTCTTGTTTTTTGAGATAAAGCTGTGAAGAAAAATGATGAAAATTATCTCTAAAAATATAAGAACTTTGAGCATGTCACTGTCATTTTCCTCCTCTCAAGACAATCTTTGAATTTTTACTAATACTTTAAAATTGCCTTTCTGCTTTCTCTCCACTGCTCTGCCTGGATGTGACATTTAGGGGCTTCTGAGAGGCATGTGCATCCTATATCAGTAACCACCTGCTACGGATGACACAAGGGTGGCCATTATGACTTCATGACCTATCCTCACACTATATATCATTTTTGCTGAAATTCACGTGTTTCAAAGGTTTTCACAAGATAGAACAATCACTTGGCTTTGTGGCTTTCAGAATTTATGAGTTTGTACCTGTGCGGTCAGGAAGAGTCATGACATGCCAACTGTTAACTTTATAGATAAGGTTTTTTCTGTAATCATTGCTCACAAACCAGACCACGTCAGACGTTTTCAGTACCTGGAAAACCATCATGCAGGAGGCTCAGGTTTACTTTTTGTCATCCTGCGCCATCAGGCATTAAAAGCCAACTCCGCCACCCTCTAAAACCCTGGCTTTCTTTAAAGGACAAGTGCCAGCTTTTTGTTTCTTTGGTGTCTTGAATGTTCAAGGTTCATTCAAATCATGATCTCTCCAAGTCTAGAGAGTTGAAAACATTCCCCTGACGACTGTGATCTGTGAAAATAAACTACACAACCATGAGATTCCTGCTTGTTTGCACATTACTTTGCCATTAACAAGTCACTTTTACATATTTGGGGGTATGTGGTATGAGGATATGAGGTTAGAGGTATGAGGATACGTCTCCTGTGACAAAGGCAGGAACATGCTTCAGTTACTTATTCCAAGGACGTGTTTTTCCAGAAGCACCAAACTATGTCAAGAAAAAGTTGCTCTTGTTTTTGTGTCCTCAGGGAATAAAGAAAAGTGAAAAGAATTGTTTTTCTGATGAGCTGTAGTTTCAGAAATCGCATTAGACATTTCTTATTTCTTAAAATCCACCCTTCACAGAAAAGACATTTCTGACGTCAAATTTTGGATTATTTGGGTTTCTTATTGACTGAGCAGCATTTTTATTATTTTCTTTTATTAAACTGAGGGCCAGCTCTCTGAATGTAGGTGTTTAGGATCTGAAGTCTTTCTATAGGACTGGATTTAGTTTTAGGAATGGTAGAGTGTGGGTGTGAAAACTTTTACCGTAATGTTTTACTGTCATGTTGTACATTTTGCAAATAATCCACGGAACACTTTTCAAGTTTTGGTCCTTTGGGTATATAGGGTTTTTTTTGTTCCTCTATTCCTTTTGGAGGGGTAACAATTTGGCTTGGGCTTGCGCCTCCCTGGAACAAGCCTCTAGAAACTGTTTTTAGCCATGTTTCTTTGTCATCCTGTGATATACTCGAGGGCTTGGGCAGGCAGGGCCTGGCCTGGGCAGGTGTCTTGTAGTTTCCCTATAGGCTGCAGTCTCATGGAAGTTTCTGGGACTAGGCACAAAGAGATATTTATTTGTTTTTTTGGTTTTTATTTATTACTTTTTAAAGTTTATTTATTTAGAGATGGAGGACGTGCACACGGGGGTAGGGAGGGTCAGAAAGAGGGGGGAGAGAGAATCCCAAGCAGGCTCCGCCCTATCAGCACAGAGCCCGACACGGGACTTGATCCCACGAACCGTGAGATCATGACCTGAGCTGAAATCAAGAGTCTGATGCATAACTGACTGAGGCACCCAGGCGTCCCAGTACAATGAGACTTTTAAAAAGAGTAACATACACCAACTAAAAATTAAGTATGAAGTGTGAAATTAGAGATTCAGAGCCAAGAAACATCTCAGAATAACCAATTCATTGAATTTTCTTCCCCAGGAAGCTTCAATAGTCTGCATTCCAGCCATTCCAAGCTACTGATTGGTTTCGGTTCTCACATGCCTCAGTGCCTTAGTTTGTATTTTTCCTTCTTCATGTATTATAAGCATCAGTATTTTAAGGCCCAGCCTGAAAACCATCTTAAAGGAGACCTCCTTAATCCTTTTGTCAGTATTCTGCCTGCTCTGAATGGAGTGTGTGTGTGTGTGTGTGTGTGTGTGTGTGTGTGTTGAGCAGATAAATAAATTCTGTTTTAATTTTTCTCCTGGTGATTTTTCCACTGGACTATACAGTCCAGTCTGTGGAAGGTAGGACTGTGTGGGTATTTTCCTTCTACCCCCTGGTGGCTGCTCCCTGCGGCCCTGTGTGAATGGTAAGAGAGGGGCATGGTCCAAGCTGTTCCTCTAGACTTTGGATAGCTTGGAGCTAGAGTTCCCAGGGTAGAGAGGGCATAGTACCATCTCCTTTATATCACTCTTCACTGAG
Source organism: Felis catus (assembly GCF_018350175.1). NCBI lineage: Eukaryota > Metazoa > Chordata > Mammalia > Carnivora > Felidae > Felis > Felis catus. The sequence continues at coordinate 75,347,658 of NC_058376.1, forward strand.
AGAAGTGAGAATTAACACTTTAGGAAACATTTTTTTGCAAAGAGGGGAGGGATTTAGAGGCTATAATTAGATTTCAAAAGACAATGAGTGGAGACAAAGCATTTTAAGTGAAGTGATTCATATAAACTGCTTAGTGCTTGCTTAGCACTTAGCAAGCTCTCAAGAAATGGGAACTGTATGATCATATGGTAATGGCTTAATCACATATCATACTGGCTAAAGGAGGGAATCCTCAATTATAATCCCTGCCCTCTGGGCATGTGTAGTCTAATGGATAACAGAACAGTCTCTGAGGACAGAATACTTTGGTCACGTCCACCTGATGACCATAAGACATTAGAGGAACTAATTGTATTTTATGGACATGATATTTTATGAGTAGAAATTCTTTTTTTTTTTGGTTCTTTTTTTTTCAATATATGAAATTTATTGTCAAATTGGTTTCCATACAACACCCAGTGCTCATCCCAAAAGGTGCCCTCCTCAATACCCATCACCCACCCTCTTTTTTTGGTTCTTTAAAGATATGATGATTGTTTAGGAATGCTTGTGCTTAAATAGATTTTATTTCTTTTTCAAATGGAATTTACTAGAGTTTCCAAGATATTTTGCTCTTGTAACCTTCTTACATTTTGTTAATGATTCTCAAGTCTTGCCTTGGCTTCTGAACTTTGATATATAGACTTTTTTTTTTCTTAGTAAAAAGTTTTTGTCCTGTCCACTGTTTTGGTGATCACCACTGAATGAATAATGATGCCTGCTGCTGGGGTGGTGCAAGGGGATCGGGAGACCCTTCTCCAGAACACAGCAGTGTGGGTGGGTGCCCTTCTAGTCTCCAGAGAAGCAATCTAAAGAAAGCTTAGCTGGCTTCTCCCCTTACAAATGCTTGTTTGCTTTCTTAAGTCCTCTATTGCCTTGCTATTCAGTGTATGACCCGTGGACCTGCTGCATCACCTGGGAGCTTGTTAGAAATGCAGTATTTCAGCCCCTGCCCCAGTCCTGCTGAACAGAACCCACATGTTAACAAGATCCCAAGGCAAGTTATATGCAGGTTCAAAGTCTAGAAGCACTGGCCATTCTAGAACCACAGCAGCAGGCAAGGCAGGTCTCAGAACTGTTAACATTTGAAAAATATGCTGCTTTTTATTTCTGCTTCAAAGTAGAAATAAAATTGTGAAATGAAATTTGTTTTGGTTGGGCTGAACCTTCATTTAAGACTTGTTATCTTGGAGAACCTCCAATATATGTAAGTAGGGAGACTAGTATAATGACCCCCTATTTACCTGTCACCCAGCTTTAACAGCTCTAAACCCAAACTAATTTTATTTCTCAACCCAATCCCACCCTGCCCTGGAAAACAAATCACAGCCATATAATTTATCCCCAAACATTTCTTTTTCCCTTTTTAAAATTTGTGGTAAAATATACACAACATGAAACATACCATCTTAAGATTCTGAAGTACACCCTTAAATGGTGTTAAGTACATTCACATTTTTGTGCAACCAAGCTCGAGAACTCTCTTCATCTTGCAAAACTGAAGGTCTGTAAACATTAAACAGCATCTTTTTCCTTGTTAACGTAACCACAGTACTATCTCACGCCAAAAAAAGTTAACGTTAATCGGTCAAATACCCGATCGGTGTTCAGATACCAAATTAAGGCATTCAGCTCAACGTCTTCTCTCCGTGAAGCTGGTGGCCTTGTTTGTTCAGTGAAGAATCTAGAGGCAGGGTGACTGGAGGTTTTTCTCCTTTCCCACCCGGGAGCCTGGCAGGATTTCGCATGAAGGTTTTGTAATTTCCAATATTCTTCTATTTTCAGAAATCAAGAGTTTTACGGTAAAAAGAGCATGGACTTTTGATTAGAAGAACGAAGTCTGAGTCACTTATTGCTTCTTAGAATTGGGCAAAATAGTTACTCTTTTATCATTTCAGGCACAAGACTGCGATGAAAATCGAGTTAAATTGGAATACCATATAGTAATTAGAATGAATAAGCTAGAGCCCTATTTCCTGGGGGGCTAAATCTCAAAACCAGAAGAGCAGGTTGCAGAATGATTTGTGCAGCCTGACACCATGTATTTAATGTTGGACAACAAACAATACTACAAATTGTTTATGATTACACACGTGGTAAGAGTATGACAACATGCTTCAGAATGATAGCTGCACATTTTAGGATAACAGTCCCCTCTCTCAGTGACAGGAAAGTGGCATGGAATGACTGTTCTGTAGTTTTTTATTACCCCAAATTCTGAAGGAAGTGTGGTGAAATGTCAAGATTTGCTACAGCTGCCTGATGGGTATTCACGGTGTTAGTTCTGTCATGTATGTTTGGACACGCTGCAGGAGAAAGACTTTTTAAAACCTGGTCAGTTTATGTGCAAATATTTTTCAGACTCAAGTTACTCAAAAAGGTTACTAGGTGTATTCTCTTGACACTTGCAGCTCATCCCAGAAATTTTATGCTGAAGAACAACAACAAAAAAATTGATATTGGGCACAGAAACTATGAAAGTGATTTAACTGGTGGCCCTCTTGGTAGCATTAAAGGTGTAAAAAAACCAAAAAACCAAAAAAACCCCCAAAAACCAAGACCTAGGAAGAGCCACTTGTGAAGTATATGGTGGTGTTCAACTTCCAAGCAGTCTTCTGTGCCCCATCCATTTTACCTGGGTGGATTCTGGTGAAGTACCAAAGAGTTTCAACAGTAGGCCAAAGCCTTTTTTTAATTTGATCGGAATGGATAGCTCGGTTGCTTCCCAGGAAGATTTGAGGTGGCAACGTAGGAGCTCCACTGTGGCTGTGTGACCTTGAAAGCATCTCCTGGTCACAGAGCCTGCACTTCGCCCTCACTTCCCTCTGTTGCTGTCCTGTCTCTGGATAGTACGGCTCAGCTTGGAGTCCTGGGAGACAGGTGCTCTCAAAGAGCACTGAGAAAGGGGCTCCTTGGGGGACTGTTGGGTTGAATCACCTTCTCCTTCCTCACATCCGGGTTTTCCTGTTGTGCAGATGGAGCCGACTGATTAGGGGTCTCATTAGGATAATCGTGCCTAGAGGGTATGATAAAGGGCACACATTTGATATTTATTCATGAGTGTGGAACGGAAACCATTCACCCTGGATGTTCTTTCCAGCAATGGGGAAGATTTAGGCTTTTCCACAAAAGTAAGTGTGCTGGGGGTGGGAAGCAGACATGTTAATTAAGCCCCGTTGACAAGAATGATGGAATATGTCATGCCAAGAGCTTAAATAATGTGTTATTTCTGCAGGTGGTCTAGCATCAAGATCCCTTAGTTGTGGATGTCTTATTGTTAGTAATTAAATCACGACTAAAACTATAGTCACATCCAGTACCTGAAGACAGCCCGGAGGTCTGTTTCTAGTCTAATGTAACCCTTGCTACTGTGATTTTATTTCCCTCACAGAACCGATTTTTGTCCCCTTAATCATATTTATTGCTCTTATCTCAACTCTCAAATATCTCTAATCTTCCAGAAACATATATAATTATCTTTTAAGGGTCTGAATCGTGCCAGCTGTAGCAGAAGAATTGCTTCCTGGCTCTTGCATGACACTAAATCATTTCGTATCAGGTCTTACCTATTAGAGTAGGAATGATACTCTGTCCATTTCTCTAAGTGATTCATGGATTTGTCCTCTCATTCAGGTATTCCTCAGGCATTTATGGAATGCCTCTCCTGTGTAGGGAGCTATGGCCAGTGCCTCGAAGGAGACAGAGTCATAGGAAGGGGGACACATACACATAGACACATGTGGCGAGAGAGTCTCAAAGTAACCTCAGAATTTCTGTTTGACTTTGGTCAGGACAGAACAATTGTTGGCTTTGAAACCTATCTGTATACCTCTACTACCCTCCACCTCCTTGCACTGTGGCTGGTTCACTTTTTCTCAGTCGCAGATAGTTCATGGGGAGAGAGTGTTAGTGCATACTTGCAGAATGACTTACTGTGTCTGAATGGTGGAGAAATTAGGGGGATGATTGGTTTAAAACATAAACAAGCAGCAGCTGTGGAAATGCAGTACAATTTCATGTTAATATCACTGCGTAGACACTGGACACTGCCTTCAAAAGGTAAGGGAATGTCTCGTTTGGTATATCAGATATATTCTGATATCAAGGACTTTGGGCCTAGCTTTTCATGTGTGTGAACCCGTGTGCCTATGAATCAAAGTGGCTTTGACTCTTGGCTAGCTCCTTTGCTGTGACCAGATGTCTTCAGATGCCCAGAGACAACCATACAGACAGACCAAGCCTGAGAAATTACTAGAACAGACTTTTTTTTTTTTTTTTTTTAAAGCAAATGGAACTTTCCTGTCTGTGTCTCCTGCCATGAGATGCCTCTAATGGAGAGTGGACATAGCTGGGTAGAGGTGAATTAACTCTTTCAAGTCAGGGAACTATTTAATAATCCTATGACTTTGTAGCTGGAACTGGCATTCAAGAGAGTGACTCTCCTAGTATTATGACAGCGTCCCTGGTACTGAGATTTCAGGCTACTGACTCTCCCTGCTGAACGTTAACTAGAGATACAACTACTGTATAGTGTTTTAAAATAACTTCTAATGGATTGCTTCCTTTCCTCTCTTCTTTTAGAGAATGGTTAAGAATTTATATCCTTGACAGTAAATACTAAACCTACCTGTGAACTAAGCTAGGAGTCTCTGTAATCCCCCACACTTTGGCATCTCTTTTTATCTATCCCTATACTGCTCTTTCTAACCTAAAAGATAAATGTTTATGTACATGTTTTACATCTATGTGAGGCTAGAAACTAGATCTTTTCTCTTGTATTTCTTTTGTCAGTGTATAACTTTTTAAAAGTTATAAACATGACTCTCATAAATGTAAAATGAGTACATGTCAGAGTAGTATTGAACTCATGAATGAGGGAGCCAATTGGACGATAAAGCTGGTTCAGAGAGCATTTGAGGAACTGTGTAGTTATAGGCACTGACATATATTGAAATTAGATTGTTGGGTTAGATATGAAACTGGTTAATGCCCTCCAGGGCAATAAAACAACATTTGGGGCTCTCATTTCTACCAATCAGAAATCATATGGCTCTGTAATGGAAAAAAAATCTACAAGTTAGCATGTAACTTCACAAAGTCTGAACCCATTTCAATGGTAATAAGCAAATCAAACACAGGTACATCTTCTAGAGAATAAAATAATCCTTACGCGTGCCTGTTGGGTAGTATTCTAGTGTGGTGTCAAAAGTACATGCTGCCTTCCTTTTGCCTTATTTCCAAGAATTGCATATTGTTTTCTGACATCCTCACTGTTGTTAGTGTGCATTTCTTCATTTCTTTGTTTTGTTTAATAATTACTGAATGTCGGTTTTGTGCCGAGTAGTAGGTAGGCACTTAGAGGTACATAACTGAATGAGTCAGATGAGTCAGATGGTCCTTGCTTTCATGGAGCTCAGAGACTATTCTGTTAACATCCTAAAAGGGAGGCAGGGAGTTCTTTTCAGGAATCAGTTTTATTGTGGAGAAGCAATGGTAATCTTTTTTTTTTTTTTTTGGCTCACAGTCCCTTTTGGGTCTCTGTACTTATAAGGCTAGGATAAAATGCAAATGTCACAAAGAAGGACAACCAGAGCCAGTACTTTTTGGGACAAGAGCAGATCAATGTCCATGCCACTTCTTTTTGTTCTTGTGACATTTATATCTTTCTAGTGATAACGTTTCACAGATTCAAGATTGTGCCGTCTGACATGAAGAGCTCCCAATGGCCTGTCCTGCCAGGTCTCTCCAGAGACCCCCTCTGTTTGTCTCCACAGGTATAGATGTGCTTATTCCTGGTTAGACCAGTTTGTGCGGACCTGCCAGAGAGGCTGCTTGGTAACTGACAGCTCAAATTTCATGGCTGTCAGTACAATTTTCTTACAGTAAATATATATACATTTATTTAGGGTATTTGGAGGGTTTGCCGATTTAATTTAATTCGTCCTTCCAAAAAAATAATGTGTGTGTGTGGGGAGGGGACATGGCTGACATTTGTCTCAGAGCTGTAAAACAGGGACCCGCAAGGAGCCTTACAGATGCTCTGGCTGCCCCTTTTCCAGCTAACACTGGGAAACTCAGCACAGAGAAGCCAGATATTAATTGTGCTCTTGTGATGAGTCACTACTAGACCCGAAGCTTTTGTTTAGTTTTCGGTTCCTTCTTCTATAATGGTGGTTCTCACCTGGATTTATTGGTGGCATATAGGAGTCCTCCAGGGAGGGTGTTTTTCTTTTGTGTTTGCACCTTTGTATCTGTTTACAAAGGTAGATGTGCTAGATGCTTGTTCAAGAAAATTTACTTAATACTTAAAGGCATTAAGAAGAAAGCAAAAAAAAAAAAAATCCTCTGAAATCCTGGCCTTCAGAGATAATTTTACTGAAGATTTTTGGGCACATCCTTCCAGACAATCCTCTCCTTAAGTATTTACATCTATATCTATAGTTGCACTTCGATGATGTGTATGTCTCTTTATAATTTTCAGCAAATGCGAAGAGGATCATTTTCTTGCAATGGATTCTTCTTTAACTTGAAAAACAATACTCAACTTATTTTAAGTACAAATGGAAAGATTTTCCTTTTGGGTTGTATTTTACTCATATTACTGTATCTCCAGTGATATAACTTAAACTTTTAATATTCTTACTTAATCATAAACATAAGGACAGGTCACGTCTTCAGAAGCAGTGGTTGTGCTAGCTGTAGAGATGCAACATTCGGCTTCCCTTTGAGGGAAGGGCTTGCTGACAGTTGTGGGAGGGCAGTCTGCAGATAGCCTTGTACTAGCTGTCAGCTCCATGAGGGTCCCCCTTGGCTGCGTCTGCACAGAGTTATTCGCCCTAGGCCATGCCCTTCCTGGGGCATCTGCATCTGGTGACATCTGATGACATGTGACAGTATGGAACATGAAGGCTCCCTGGATACCAGAACGTTCTGCTGATAAGCTGAGGCTGTCAGATTGCTGTGGTGTTCCAGCTCTTCCTCTGCCCAATCTGCTTCCTCTTCTTCCCTTTACAAGGGTTGAGCCTTAAGAAACATCTTGAACTCCAGACTGTCACAGTGGATTTTGTTGTTGTTTACGAAATGGCTCCATTGCCATTGGTGCAGGGTGAGCTTCTACTTGAGTTGCTCCTGTGATGGCATCCTGGGAGCCAGTGGAGTCCTAGGGGGTTCAGGAGATCCTAATCCATCCCACTTCTCCAAGAGAGCTCTCAGTCTCCTCTGCCCCTCATCAGAGGGTTTGAAGGGGTTTGGCTGTGAGCAGGTGTTAAAGCTGACTCTCTGTGGTTTTCAGGGAAAGTTTAAAAGACTTTGTTGCTGATGGTATTCTCTACAATAAAATCTATTTTGATTGGTCATGATATTAATCAGTTGAAGTTTTATCTGGTTTGGGAGACATTTCTCTGGAACCATTGAAAGCTCCTCCCTAAGAGTTAAGATTTTACTTTATTTATTTATTTATTTATTTATTTATTTATTTATTCATTTATTTATTTATTTCTTGCCTGCCTGCCTGCCTGCCTCTAATAGATACCCCTTTCCCTGACCCTGTCCACTTCCAACCTGATGCAGGATGGGTGGTGTCCTCTCTGGACGGTCCGTATTTGCACAACCTCTCCAGCCGCTCTTTTATTCCAGCAGAAATTATAATCTCACTGATTCCTGGGAAGAAATATGGTGATGGAAGGTGAAGGAAGCAGAGAGTGCCTTTTGGAGGCCTAAGAGTTTTTTTTCCAGTCACTACATGTGCTCAAATGCAACGTTGCTTTGGTTAGTACTGAGAGCACCGATGGACCCTGCCTGTCTTCTCAAGGTCCCTGTAGAGTCCTTCATTTCATGGCTGTTTGTGCTGGTGGAATCAGGCTTGAGGACAGCCATGTGTGCTCTGCAGCCCCTTGACATCTCCCCTCTCTGAGTGACTCATTGTGGATCTCCCCCCTCATCCCCAACACTGAGTGTATTTTGCCTTTAAGCCCCTCTAGCCTTAGCCAGCAGATGCTGTGTGCATTCCAGCATCTGTGTGGGTTTTAGGGAGATAAGGAAGTCCTGCAGAAGGTGGCCATTGCTTCTTTAGCACATCTTTCTGTCCTTTTCCTGGGGTGGGGGTGGAGCACAGTGATCCTGCCCTTCAGCACCAGGTGCCCCCCATGTGATCAGCATATATGCTAGCTGGGACTGTAGAGCCCAGTTGGGATTCTCACAGTAAGGTCTGCAAGTCATAGTTCATTTAAATGCAGTAATTCAAAAGCTGCGCTTGACTTAATGGATGCTTTTGAAAGCTTTTATATAAAAAAAAGTTTTTTATGAAAGGGCAAACTAGACCAGAAGATGCTGCTGAATAAATCTTTATTTTATAGAAGGTAATAAGCAAAGCCCTGATATCAAAGAAGTTAAGCTTTTTATTTCTTGTCCAATTTTCTCTGTGGGGGGAAAAGGTCTATAAAGTCACTCATCTGTGTCCACCTTTTTAATAACTTAGTCATGCTGTTGAATTTGCCTGGGGGAAGAGAACTCAGAAGTATGTAATACACCAGGAGTCAAAAAGCCATTCGAAGTCCTTTAATTCACTCCTCAATTTTGGATGTTGGGAGGTGGGAAGAAGGGGAGGGACTGTTTGAAGGGACTTTTGTTAGGGATGGTGCCTCCCTATCCCATGTCTTTTCCCTACCCTCAGGCTCTCTCTACCAGTGATTTTTTTTCCTTTTTCAACAATAGGTTTGTGTGAGAGGAAGGTTATGATTTACTGGGGAACCCCAAATTCCCAGCAACTGGTATCTTCGGCCTTTCCAAGTTTTAACAATAAAATACTAATCTGAATTTAGACACGGAAACTTCTGGAGAGAAAGATGTGCAAAACATGCGTCTGTCTAGAATACTTGCATGTGAGCTTACCGGACCCCCAAGCCCCCCCATCTGAGTAGCCTGATATCACTCACTTGTTACCTATTCTTGTTAATAAAGATGTGTTGGTTAGGAGTTTGAACTAGATTCCTGGAGCAAACATTTGAGTACAGATAAATGTTTTATATATGCATATATATTTATATGTGTGTGTGTATGTATATGTTATAACATTTTGACGCATATGTATACATACACACAGCATGTAACTACAGATAAACAATGCATGGTTGAGGAATTACAGATGAATAGCATAGAACATGGGAAGATATCTGTATGAAGCCTTGTGGGAGGTCAGCAAGATTAACCCTACCTTTAGTGTCACTGACACCGGTGGCCAGGGATGCTTCATGGATAAGTTTATATTTGAGATGGGCAGAGCTTGGAGTAGTGAAGAATAGTGTGAAGAGGTATCCTATGTTCTCACTCATATGTAGAATGTGAGAAACTTAACAGAAGACCATGGGGGAAGGGAAAGGGAAAAAATAGTTACAGAGAGGGAAGGAGGCAAACTATAAGAGACTCTTAAATACAGAGAACTGAAAGTTGATGGGGGGGGTGGGGGGAGGGGAAAATGAATGATGGGCATTGAGGAGGGCACTTGTTGGGATAGGCACTGGGTGTTGTACGTAAGTGATGAATCATGGGAATCTACTCCCGAAGCCAAGAGCACACTGTATTCACCGTATGTCAGCTAATTTGACAATAAATTATATTTTAAAAAATAATTTGGTCAGAGTGAATAAATCCACTTTTTTATTAAAAAAAAAAGAATGGTGTGAACAAAGTTACAGATATTGGGAAAGTACTTACATGACTTGTCTGGTGGAGGTAAGCAGTTTGAAATGGTCCTGAATACTCAGGATGATTGTCCAAGGTTTTTTTTTTTTTTTTTTTTCAATTATGACATAGATAGTTACAAGTGCTCCTTTAAAGATGAGCTTGGAATCATCTAGAATGATTTGAAGATAATACAGTTTAAGTGCAAAATAATAGATATGGTAATCTGTGGAATTCATTCCATCTCCTTAGGTGGAAAACTAAGAAAAAAAGCATGTGACTAAGCTCTTTGTGGAATCCTCGGGATCCTAACTAACACACATCTTTGCAGTACAGGGTGTTGGACTTGCTTAAAAACTGATGGCTTTTCATCACTCCCTCCTTCCTTCTCTCCTCCCTCTTTCTCTTTCTTGTATTCATCCATAAATGTAAATGAATTACTGTGGGCCAGACAGTGTTCTAGATCCAGGAAATAAATGATGAGCAAGCCACTGTTCTCAGGTTTCCCTCAGAAAACAGACTGTTACAATAGTAAGCATCAGGTGCTATGAGAATACACACAGAAAGAGCACCTAACCAGGTTTTGTGCCCTAAGGGAGTTTCTGGAGACAGCTGAAGCCTGAAGGGCCAGTAGGAAGAAGCCAGACCAAGAAGGAAGAAAGAAGGAAAAAGGAAGAGCATTTTAACCAGAGGGCAAATTACTCAAAGGCCACTGAGCCCAAGGAAAACATGACCCTCAGAGGAGCCACAAGTAGCTTAGTGTGGCTGACAGGTGGAGTGAATGGAGGAAATGGTGAGAAGCCAGGGTGCAGAGTAAACAGAGGCTAGGTAATAAAGAGCCTTGTGCACCCACCTCACTTATTGTAGGGCATTGTCAACATAAGGCAATTGCTATTGATGGGCTTTAAGCAGGGAAATGAAACACACTTCCCTTCAGGAAGACCACCATGACACAATGTTGGGAATAGATCGGATAGACCAAATGAAGGCAGACCAGTTAGGAGTGCGTTGCAATAGTCTGGGAAGGAGATGATGGGAGCCTGAACTGGAATAGGAGCAGCAGTTATGGAGAAAACTGGGCATGTTCCAGAAATAATTACAAGATACAGTTATTCAGATGAGTGTTGTCGATGTGGGTGGTAAAGAAGCAGCAGAAATCTAAGGCAATGGCTAGGTTGCTATCTTGGGCACAAGAACCTATTGTGGAGCCATTCACAGAAGAGTACAGAAAGCAAAGGGGAACACGTTTCAGGGTGAAATAGCTTTTCACTGGTCATGTTGAGTTGGCAGACCCTGAAAAACATTCAAGAAATGATATTGAGATGGCACCTTTACTATCGGGTGGCCTAGCCCTGGAGGTAGTGAGTGCAGAATGTTAAAACTATAATGGTAACACGTGAGGAAAGTAGAGTCCAGAGAGGTGGAGAAACTTGCTTAGGATCACACAACTGCTTACCAGTAATCCAGGTCTAGTATCTAAGTCTCCAGCATATCTCTAGGCATGTTTCCACCTCTGTTGTTGGTTTAGTAGCCTCTGGAAAACATGTAGAGATACATTCACGAGAAGAACTGCTGATAGTAAAAATGGGGGCCGTAAATCCACGTGGGGACTATGCCCCATTTACATCTCATTTGATTCCATCTGCCCAGTCTTCGCACAATTATGGCAACTTTGTTAGGCAAGTGGTTGCTTAACACAGTGGAAAGTCTTAATTACTCTTTAATAGCTATATACAGAGGGGAAGTCAGCCTTAATGTTTAATCATTTGGTTGTCTCTTGAACAAGTTTATTTTGGTATTCCATTTGTGTACTCATAAAACATATAAATGCATATTTGTTACACTTCCTTTTCCATTCCAGATTTCAGTGACACAAAAATATTTTCTTTTCGAAGTATTATTGCTGCATAAACACAGCAAATTTAATGAAAAATTAAAAATTAAAAATCCACCCACAGTCTTTTCATAATAACAACAATGAAATTCAAGCTTTATGTTCTTAATGATCTGAACATCCATATGGTAATTCTAATTTACATTCATTTTTTTAACTTTTTTCTTCTGCCAAATATTTTACCTTATTGTTTATTTGTTCATCCATCCATCCATCCATCCATCCATCCATCCATTCCTCCATCCATTTGGCAAACAATCTAAGTGTCTTCTAGACTAGATGCATAGTATTAGAGGTTATAGCAGTGTCCATCCTCACTAACATTTGGCTAACATGTGGCATATAGGGGAATGGTTGGGTGGGTAACATATTAGCAGATAACAAATAAGACTTAATAGGAAAAAATATGCAATGGATTTAATAAACATAGTGCATCATGTTTTCATGTTGTAGATGTAATATAACTACTTTCTTGGTTTTGTTTTTGTTTTTGTTTTTTACCATTGTATCAGTCAGTGTCTCAGGAGGAAATTGGAAGCACACCCAAAATTGGGTGCGTTTCATATAGGGACATTTACACCAGGATGGTGTGGTTCCCCAGTGCTAGCAACTATAAAACACCTATTCACCTAAAAGGGTCAAAGGAGGAGACATTTTAAAGGTACCTTCAAGTGTGTTAGCTAGGTGTTGTGCTCAGTGCTGAAGAGAAAGGAGGTAATGTACTGGGCAGGGGGTGGCGGGGGGAGGGTGGTGTTCTGCCTCACAGATCAGGACAGCGGGTCCAAGTGGCAGAGGTGGGGTCACAGGGAAGAGGCACGAAGGAGGCCATGTGGATTCTCTAGCTATGAAATTGGCTGAATGGAGGAGATGGGAAGACTGGGTTAAACTTTGTTTTCTTTCAGACGGAGCTTTTCAGTTTGGGGCAGTGGTTGGGTTATATAGTCGGGGAGAGGAATGAGCAGGGAGGCCTCCTGAGACTGGTTACTTAAGGCCCTGGAAGCCTCTTCCCTCTCATCCTGGCATCATACAAATATTAGCACTCTTTTGTGTGCTGTGACGTGATGAATTTGGGAAGTATCCAGGGACCGTCTTCTGGGTGTCAAGTACTGTCATTCTAGAAATTCTCCCTGTACTGTCCAAAGCTATACACTTGAGTACTGTAACATTAGTCAGCTCTAATGTGATCGTACCAGTAGTAATTGTGAGTACAGTGGCCTTTCCATTGCCAACGTTCAGGGAGACAGATGGAGCTGGGGGAAGGGTCTCCTTTTGAAGAGGGTAGGGATTGAAGCACATAAGCACTTCCCCTGCTGGTGGATGTATAGGACAAGGGGTAGGGGGGCATGCTCACTAGGTTTGTGTGTCTTCTAAGGCTGTGAATTTCATGTTGGGTGCTTTGCTGAGCATTACCAACGTGGGGAACTGTTGGCTTTAGGGAGCTAATGAACCACTTATGCTGAGCCTCATAAGAGAAAAGAGAATAGAGGGCTGGATTCAGTGGCATCTTTAATGACTGTAACTGTGTGTGTGTGTGTGTGTGTGTGTGTGTGTGTGTGTGTGTGTGTGTGTGTGGTGGGTGTGTGTGTGTGGTGGGTGTGTGTGTGTGTGTTTTTGAATGAAACCTTGGCTGTGGGTTCTATTTTCAAAGACATAGTGTCAGGTCTTTACTGCCATCAAGTTATTGATTTTTCCATTGCTTTGTTCTATTTTGCTCTCCTGATGGAGGCAGAGAGGTTTGTCCAGAGATGAGCCCAGAGAAAACCTGAAAACTGGTTCTGCTTCTTAATTTCAGCCATCCCCTTACCCATGATTCTTTCTCAGTATGGAAATGTTCAGCCATAAAGTCATAGTTTTGCCCCTTGTGATCCTGGCCCCCCCCCCCCGCCGCCCCGGGATAATGCCGAAGGCCAACAATGACGTTCCCTTTACCTTAGGAAACCTTTTGGTTTGTTTGTATCTCTTTACCTTGCAGTGTAAACTACTTCAAGTCCTTTTTGGAGCTTTACTCATTTATTAATTAATAAATGAGTAAATTTTTTCCTTTATCTAAATCTAAATAGTCAAGAAGCTAGGCAAGAATTATTTCCATACCTCAGTTTTATGAGAGACAAACCTAGATAATGCTTATTAAAAAAAAAAAGTGAAATGTCTAGGAAGTGTTACAAGATTCAGTCAGCACTGCCTTAATCTATCACAGCGTTTGATCATTTTTCTTTATACCTCAGCATCCTATAATATCTCTGTTTAGGACCCACAGGTATCTCTAGTTATTGAAACTAGAGAGTCTGCTTAATTGCTTTCCCCACAAACTTTTGTCCCCCTTCTGTCACTCCTGCTTCAGGCTTTCCCACGGCTCCTATTAGCATCAGATCCAGTCATCCCTGTTAACCTGTCTGTAAGGACCACCTGGTCTCTGCCCACCTCCTGAGCCTCATCTTTTTCCTATGTCCTATTTGCTCTTTCTACTCTGGATTCCTTTGAGATCCTTCAGCTTGACTCACTTCACTCTGGACTGCAGATCTGACCTCTCCCCCTCCCTATTCTTCAAGTCTTTCCCCAAGTGCATACATGAGGCTAGGTTTTTCCATTCTCCTCCCCTGTGTACCTGTCCTTACTAACACTTATAAAATGTCAGTCCTTCTCCAAAGGAGATAGTCCTCAAGAGGACAGATTCTACATTGTTCTTGTTTCCTACCATCTTCCCAGCATCTGCTCAGTGCCTGGCAAACAGTGCATGCTCAAGAAAGGTTTGTTGAAAAAAGTGAAATGTGTCCTTTACAATAGTCGAGTCCTTTTGACATGAGTGATCCATATTTGGTAGGTACTATCAACCTGTAGATAATGATCACTTTTAACATGTTAGTATCTTTCCTTTTCCAATATGTTTTGATACCTGATACCTTCAATCTGCAAATATTGGCAACTTTTCATGCTAGGTGATGGTTGGCACAAGGGGGAGGGGTAGATGCAAGGTGGGCTGTGTGTGGAAGTGACTGGCTTAGCCCCTGGCTTCATGAACATTCTCATGGTCCCTGTGAGGTGAAGCTTTGCAGTATGGAACTTTTACTTGCATCATCTCCATCCATGGCCTTATAATAACCTCTCAACTTGGCAGAGCAAATGTGTTTGTTGCCACCTTACAACTAAGAGATGTTGCTGGCAATAACCATGCAGTGTGTGGTCAAGCAATTGAACCTTCGCTCTGAGGATAGAGATGATATCAGGTCACACTGTCTGGAGCGACAGCAGTATAGAGTTACAGTAGCCACAGGCAACTGTTCTCAGTTTGGATGTATTTTCACATTACACAAGGCATGCGACAAGTGGTTATCTTTGGACCTACCTGTTTCAGCATGGGTTTGCATTTTTAAGTACCAGGGTAGCATGACCGAAATGCCCAGATGATCTGGTGCACTTACCCCTTGTTCTCACGATGCTTTAAATGTTCTAGTTTCTTTACCTGTTTTACGGATGAGAAGCTGAGAGTCAGAGGAAGTCATTAACCAGGAAGATTGAACTGGGGAATGGAGTTGCGGTTCAGACCCAGATTTCCTGACTCACCTTAGGGAGGTTCACTCCATGTACTGAGTATGAGTTGCAGCCCTGAATGCATGGTTTGGGGATCACTGTGTGTCTAAGCAGTCCTGGACTGAGATCATCAGTATTTGGTTGTATAATTTATTTCATGATGATGATTATTAGCCTTCTTCAGTGAGCCATTCTGATAAATTGCAGGCCCTTGCTCCAGTTAAGGATCATCCATCCAAGTACGATTGCTGTACAATTTATTTTCCCCTGGGAATTGCTCCATGTTGCCTCTAATATCGGGTGAAGGCTGCAGCCGCCTTGTTTCCTGCTGCTCAGTTCCCTTCCCTAGCTTAGTTCAGCCGATTGTAGATGGTGGTGCGGGTGGTGGCCCAGAGAGCAGGGGTCTTCTCTATTATTCATGATGTTAGTGGCAGGTTGGCGGATTTGGCCTGTGCAGGCTGGAAGAGGCTCACTGATGGCAGCAGGTGCGGCTCCTTCCTGTGGAACTGCCCTTATGCAAGCTGAGGTTGAGGGCTGTTGGGGTTAGGGGGGTTTGCAGAGCAAAGGTCTCATCAGGGTAATGGGTGGTCTTCACTCTCCTTTGGCACAGTCAGAATCTCAGCTGTGATCAGAGTGTGGGTAGGGTCAGCCGCTACTAAGTGACTCTGGATGGTTGTGCATGGGGTTCGTTCTAGTGATGGGGGGACAGGATGGTTGGAGCATCAGACCTCAGCTGGAGCCAGCTTTTTAGATTCTGGATTGTTTCATTCACTACGTCTGTCTCCTTCACTTCCCAATCCTGCCATGTTATTCCTCCTCCTCTTATTTCATTACTAAATACAATATGTTTATTTTAACAACTACCTGATGGCCTACTTAATCATATAGTGTTTTATTTAATGGACACGTTTTCGGTAATTAGCATGGTCCCCAAACTTACATTGGCCTTATTTCCCACTGTGCCTTCCATGGTAGTTTGCTTAGCCAGCCACTAATACCAGTGTGCTCGGTTACCTCCAGTTTTTCACCAGTATATGTGGCAGTGAATAGCATGGAAACGTTGCAGCCACAGAATTCTAGGATGTTAGGATCTTTCCTTTCCTAGCAGCAGCTCAGTCCCATCTTTTCATTTTGAAGACTGGAAAAATGGAGCCCTGATGTGTTTAAAAACTTTTTCTGTAGGTCCCCCTGCCAGGCCCCCTTAGGATGACTTTTTTCTTTTCCACTGATGACTGGTAGGCTAGGAATGGAAGAAGGCAAAGGCCAGTGATAGCCTTCTCCACTAACTGGCAGTTAGGAATTGCAGCAGCAGCAAAGTGTCAGAAAACTCAACACAAACTTGCTCAAGCAAAATACAAATTTAGTAACCTGTATCATTGAGAAGTCCAGGATAGCTGGCTGCATGAAGAGAGTCAAATGATGTCCTCAGTCCAAGTCAGTTCTTGTTTCTTTCCTTTCCATTGCCATTTCCCCATTGCATTGACTCCATTTTCAGAGAAAATCTCCCCTCTTGCTCTGCCTGCCTCTTCTCCCTTTTAAGTCCAGATGGCAAAAGCTCTACCTCTTCTCCAGCCTTCTTGGCAAAAGCCTCTTTGTGTCTCACTGGCTCTGAGTAAATCAGTCACCCACCCCTGAAGCAATCTCTGTGATCAGAAGGATATCAAGCCAAAGGACACAGGGGGTGAGATTATCCCCCAAGCAATGGGAGGTGCATCCTCTTCTTTTACAGGCAGGGAGGGAGGGGAAGCAGTGGTTGCCCAAATGAAAATCTTATTGGGCCATGGGGAGGATGGCTGCAGAAGATTTGGGGAAGGTCCAGCATGCACTCAGTCTTCCTACTTCTGAATTCGGCTGTCCTAGTGAGAATGGGGTAAGAAGTGGAGGCCACTGAGATGCATGAAGGTCACAGAATCAGTTGGAGCTAGAAGGACTTTTCAGGCTCCTGTCTCAGTTACTGATTGCTGTGTAACATCTACCCCCGAAACCTAGTAGCTTAAAATAACATTATATTTGATGATTCTGTGAATTAGGAATTCAGACAGAGCACCAAGGAGATGGCTTATAATTATAAGCTCTATGGTTTCTGTACATCAGCTGGGAGCTGGCCAGACATCTCTCTGCCTCGCTCCTTCTAGTCTCCCCCACACATACCTCCAGTCGTTCTGTGTGACTAGTGTGGCATTTCTCATAGCAGGACAGTCTCAGTGTAAGTCAGACATTTTACATGGAAGATGAAGGATCCAAGAACAATGCTTCAAGGGACAGGAAGCAGAAGCTGCTAGCTTCTTAAGGCCTGGGCCCGAAAATCTGCCAAGTATCACTCCCATGGTATTCTGTTGATCTGGCTGCCAGAGAATCCACCTAGATTGCAGGGGAGAGGGCCTCTTCTGTTCACAGATGAAATACCCCAGGCCCCCAGAGAAGCAGTGACTGATCTAATTTCTCAGAGCATTCTTTTCAAAACAAAATGAAAACAAGCAACAACCCAGGTAAAAGCCCATGCCCTGTCCAGCCAGAACACCTGCCCTCACTATCTTTTGCTACCTTCTCCTTTTGCACCAAATCAGTGAGTCTTGAACTCTCAGGGCACGGTGAGCCACGTTATATGGCTTCTCCTTTGTGAATAAGATGCTCACAACATGCTGCTTGTCTGAGCTGCCTCTTCCTCCCTTCACCCAGTGCTCCTCCTGTTAAGTGGCGGGTCACTGACAGATTTCTGTTTGAAAGTCATTCATTTCAAAACCTAATTACGTCAGTATTGTCTGAGCGTATTGTCTCCCTCCAACCCACGGCTTCGCACCATCCTGCGTGTGCGCGTGCGCACTCAAGGAGATGAGAGGGAAGGGAGGTGGTCCTCTACATTTCTTCTCTTCTGGAAGGAGGGATCATTTTCAACCTGATGTCTCCTTCGAAGTGTGTGAGGCAGGAGAGAGCTAGTAGAGCGTGATAGTGCAGGTATCCCAGCAATTTCTTAGGAAACCAGTGAACTCCCCTCTTCTAGCGATGGGAGCTTTCTTCTCTGTGAGTTATCTTATACCTGGTGGGAGGACATATTGTTTTTTATATCCTTATGTTTCATGCGATCACCCACAATGCTTCCAAAGCAGGCACGGTCTTCATGGAAATGCAAGCTAATTAAGTTAGTTTAGAATTATTTACAACCTGGGGCACCTGGCAAAGAAGATTACAATGCAGAATTATATGTGCATGTGTATGTGTGTGGAGATATGCTGTGTCCTTAACGTTGTAGATCAGGCAGGAAGAAATCCCCAAAACACACATATTGGGCTTGGGGAAAGGAGGAGGTAAGGTGATTATTTGAATGCAATCTTCATGTATTTCCTTGCATTAATTCCCTTAATCGGATAGATATAATTAGAAGATGCAGTCGAATTGATGTTCTTTTTGTTTTTTAATTCTCACAAGTTGAAGGGATCAGGCCGGCAGTGTTTTTGGTTCCTTCAGGAGGAGTGTGATTCCTGCTTACACTTGTGCATGGTAGTTTTAATCTATTTAACGTTTGCAGTTGCGTCCTCCTCCTAAGCATGTGGGAGAAGTTCTGAGCCCTGGAGATGAACAATTAGCTTAAAATAATGATATTTGGGAAAGTTCACAGGCACAAGGGTCACCGGCTCTGTTTTCAGTTTCTGATGAGTGGATTTCATTGTTATCCTTGGTATTGGCCACTTCCAGGCCCTTGCTTTTTAAAGGGGGTGGATCCAGTACTGTATTGGATGGAGAAGTCATATATTGGATGGCAGGTGGGGTTGGGGGGAGTTAGAGGGCTCCAGGCCAGGTCTGCTTCCCAGGTAGCACCACGGCTACATGCATCCCACATCTCCACACCAGACTCTCCTCTCAACCCATTTCCTAAGTCCCCCAGATTCTGTGGTCATTTGGCTCATGTGCATGGCCTGCCTCTTACTTGTAGGTGAGGGAAAGTAGGATTTGCTCTTTTTGCCCTTCCAGTGGACTCCTTGTTCTGTATTTGAGTAATTTCCATTTGCTCCTTCTGAGTCATTTTTCTCCATATAGAATCCCAGGAGCCCGTTTACATGGTTCCAAAGAATAATACACAAAACCGTGAAGGCAATGGTGCCCTGAGGTCGGGAACCGAGATCTAATCTGGGTCAGCCTCTAACTTGCAGTTCATGTAACCCTGGGCTGCCCCCTGGCCTCATCCACGCAGCCAGCTCCCTGGGTTGCTGTAAGAATAAAACCCAGTGACATGTGAGAGTGCTGTGGGGCGGGGTGGGGTGGGGGGAAGCTCTGTACGCAAGAGGTTATATAATTATGTTCTGAGAACGCTCACAGCTGTCAAGTATGACACACTGACATCCTCTCTTGCTCTTCCACTGTTGGGAAGCAGCTGTTAGTTTCATTTCTGCCGCTCCTTTCTCCATATGCCAGAGTGAGGAGACATGAATGGATTAAAACTCTGTTGGGGGTGGGGGAAACCATCTGATGTGTCTTCTGTCTAGCTTTTCATCAGTGAGTATTTTAAGTTTTGATATTGCCATTGAAGCTGTAAGGGGGAGTATATAGCCAGTGTTGGGGAGGGAGTAAAGTGATCTAGTCATTCAAAAATGAAACATGAAAATGACATGGTGTACCGGGTATGAGGGTAGTGACTGAAGAGACCTCTTCAAAATTGTCCAAGCACCTGTGAGGTTTCCGGGACTAGTTTGTGTACAATTGGAGATGCTTCTACTTAGATCTGGAGTTAATTTCTTGTCCCTCCTTATACCCTACGTCTGCCCATACCTGGGACTTAGGCTAAGGCCTGCGAACATGAATTATCATATCTAGAAAGTGCTTCCGTCTTGTTCACCAGGAGAACGCAGACTTTTTAAAGATCCAATGCGGATGTAACCTTTGCAGAAAGTCTTCCCTGATTCCCACTGTTGCGGGTGACCATTCTTGTCCTTCCCTTACCTCTGTGTTTATAAATGAGTCTGTTACAGCACCCAATCACTGATGTGAAGACATCTGCCAAAGTATGGTGGAAAGTGAACAAGGAGCTTTTTGAAGGCACCTTCTCCCTGTGTCCTCAGGGCTTCACAGAATTTTTGCCACGTATTAAGGACTCCATGAATGTTTAGTAAGTGTATGAATGAGTTAAAAAGAAAAACAAACTAGTTTCTTAACAGTCCTTCTGATTCAAGAATTAATGTTAGTGCCTCGTCAAAATTCCCACATGGGAAGCAACTCTTCACTCCTAAGACAGAGTGTTACCAGGTTCAGGCCTTGGTACATGTATTCGTTTCTAGGGCTGTGCTAACACATAATCACACATTGGATGACTTAAAACAAATTTACCCTCTCACAGTTCTGGAGGCTAGAAGTCTGACAGCAAGATGCTGACAGGACTGTGCTCCCTCTGAAGGCTCTGAAGAAGACTCTTTTCCTTGCCTCTCCCTAGCTTCTGGTACTTGCCTGAAATCCTTGGCATTCACTGTCTTCTGGCTACATACCTTGCATTTCTGCCTCTGTTTTAACCCAGCTGCCTTCCCTCTGGGTGTGCCAGTGTCCGCATTTCTCTCTCCTTTGAAGGACACCAGACATTGGATATAGGGCCTACCCCAATTCAGTAAGATGCCAACTTGATTACATATGCAAAAATCCTGTTTCCACATAAGGTCATGGTCACAGGTGAGGGGGCCTGGGGAGTTTTTTTTTTTTTTTTTTTTTTTTTTTTTTTCCAGAACGCAATTCAACCACAACAGCACTTTGACCTATTATCATGGACTCTTGACTCCTCAACTCCTTGGCCTCCCCTCCCAGTGATGGTCCAGCCTCTGCTTAGGTATTTCTGGCCTTTGGTGCTGGGGAATTTTCTGCATATGGGTGACAGTGTTGGGGGGAATTTTTCCTCTAATTGGGCCCAACTCTACCTGCCTGCCATCCCCATCACTCTGAAACTAAGGCAAATATGAATATACATTTGATCCTTTCAGGGGGAGGAAGGAGAGCTTTCAGCTTTTGGAGATGATGCTCTTGCCCTCCATGGGTTTTCCTCTCGAAATTTTCCATTTCTTTGAATCTTCATCCAGGTTATAGTTTCATTACCAAGCTCCCTCCATGCTGGTGGAACTTCCTGTTTGTCAATGTGTGGGTGAAACTAGATGAGAATCTTCCAGGTGTGGTATGAACACAAATTAAAGGAGACACATCTGCTTCCAGGGAATCCACTTCTGTTCATGTAGCTTCAGTCACACTGTCTTGGCAGCCAGCATAATGTGTTAGCACAGCCTTCGGAAACTAATACATGTACCAAGGCCTGAACTTGGAAACATCGACTCTTGGTTATATGTGATGCTGCTAAGCCCTGTTCCTCTCATTTAATATTTTGACCCCAAGAGTAGGACCTGGCCCTTATGCGATTATGCTTTTCTCTGTTGCACTTGGCCTATTGCACTGGCCTGTAGCCTTGGCCTGTTGAAACAGCCATGTCACAGAGTTGTCATTGCACATTAGATGATAATGGATCGCACTGCGGGAGGGTAGAGGGAGGGACCATCAGTAGAAATGGTGTCTATGTTAGAGGCCACTGCACTGCTTCTCCATCCCCAGACAGCTGGCCAGCACAGAACCCAGATATGACTTGTCAGTAACTGTAGAAAAGGCGTTAGGATTTTCAGCTGTCACTCTAGGTTACTGAGATGGGGCATAGCTCCTTCATACTATTGGGTACGGGGTTTCCTCTGACACTTGGGTACTAATTGGATGCAAGTAGACTCTGGTGGTCCCAACCCTTTTTCTTTGAATGAATTTATATTTACATCTAATGAATTTGAATAAAGGAATGCCACAGATGGTCAAAACCAGAAAGAACTTGGCAATGTTAATCTGAAGGCAGTACGTGGTCTAGATTAAGTACATGAGCCTAGATCAGACAGATTTGCGCTCCTGGTTTCACCTCGTGTTTGTGATTTTGGAAAATGTTACTTTGTAAAACAGGAATAATAATAGCATCAATTCAGAGGTTTGTTACAATTAAATGAGGTAATAGGATCCGTATCATTTTCACTAAAGTGTGATCAGGAAGGGAAACTGAGGCCCAAAGAAGTCAAATGGTTTATACAAGGTCACTTGGCGTATGTTGCCTCAAACCAGACTCTTTCGTCTAAACCACTAAAGCACTTCAGAAATCATCCATTTGCCAATCTGCTTTTGTTCATAGAATAAAGAAAGGGAAATAAAATTGGAACTTAAAACCTCCCTCACCAGAACATGGACTGAGTTCCTCTGTAGCCTCTTTGGATTTATTTCACATGTGTCCGGATTACTGGCAGGGAACAGTTGCCCTCTGGGACCGGGACATAAGTGAAGAAGTTGCCCCAGACCTTGGTAGTGTCACTCCCTTCTGCTGGGTGGCCCTGGCAGTATGGGCCCCAAGGCAAGAGCCTTGCAGTGGCCGTCTGTACATATTCAGCAACTGTCTGCATCCTGAGGCCACATTATCTCCATTTTCTATATGCAACGTGGACTATATTTTCTCTCAATATCCTGTGAATGGGAGAGGTGCATTGTGCCAGCTTTCCTAAATTGCCACAATCAATATTCTACTGCCTTTATTTTTTATGCATGCTAATGGCTTTTCTCCTTTTGAAATATACTTGTTTCCCAGATCAGTCTCTGCAACATTAAAATAAATAAATAAACAATAAAATAACTAAAAAGGAAAAGGAAAAAAATAATAGCCCTCTCTATATCACTTTGAGTTTCTGCCTAGAATTTTGTGGCATGAATCTGAATGGGGGCAAAAAATCCAAACAAACAAAAAACAAAACAAAACACTGGTCTGCAGTGCTGGCGAGACCCTGGCTGGCCTTTCTGGGCCAATCAACTCAGCCAAGGCAAAGTGAAGAGGGAGGCGGGGTTTTGGCTCCGAGAACCACTTGGCCTTGTGCACAACAGCTTGAAGGCCTGTGTTATATTCGTTGGCTTTCAGGGGTCATCCCCCCCCCCCACACCTCCCACCAGCTGGATTGCTTTCTAACAGGGCCTGTGTGAGTTTGGGGGCACCAAAGTAGCTTCCTAAGATTGAGTGGTACCCTTCTACCCTTATTTATGCAGAATTATCTGCATACATTTTACCAGATGCTTGGGGCTCCAGTCTGGATAATCTCTGTTTTAGTTTTCTTTATACATCTTGCATTTCAGACAAAGGAGCCCCTCACTGGTGTTACATTGTTCCTTCCACCTGTGACATCTATGCTGGTCCCCACTTCATATCAGTGTCTGTTTTTTCTGAATACCATCCATTATTTAAGCATGAGATCAGTGTTGTCTGCTTCATAAAGCCTTCTCTGATTTCTGTTTTTACTCATTGATTTATTCATTACTCTCAATAAACACTTTATTGAGTATCTAATATGTGCTATGCTCTGTGCTTGGTGCTATGGATGAAGCACTGAAGAAAACAAAAAGATTGCTGTCCATGGCCTTTCCATTCTACCTGGGGAGAGGGAGAAGGAGAGAGAATGTGTGTGTGTGTGTGTGTGTGTGTGTGTGTGTGTGTGTGTGTGTGTGTATATATATATATATATATATATATATATATATATATGATGTCAGATGGTAAAGTGAGCATGGGAGGGGTGGTCATTTTAAGTAGAATGGTCTAGGAGGGAGGCCTTACTGACTCGGTCGTATTTGAATTAGGATTTGAAGACATAAGTGTTGTCTTCGTCCTCTGACTGCCCTCCTTCTGCCTTCCTCCGGCACCCTCTTAGCTCTGATGTGGATGGGAACTCGGTGGGAGGTGGTGTGGGAGAGAAAGGAGGCCATGCACACACTTGCCATGCTGCCTAGCATTTTGTCTTATGGTGTTTATTAAATGATTTTGGGGCCTTCACTGTTGACTAGGCTTGTCTTACTGCCATTCCTAGTGAAGTGAAGCATTGTGTATTCTGTATTGTGCCATATTTTTTAAAAAATTATTTTAAATGTTAATTTATTTTTGAGAGAGAGAGAGACACACAGAGTGCAAGTGAGGGCAGGGCAAAGACAGAGGGAAACACAGAATCCAAAGCAGGCTCCAGGCTCTGAGCTGTCAGCACAGAGCCCAACGCAGGGCTTGAACCCATGGACCGTGAGACCGAAGTCAGACACTCAACCAAATGAGCCACCCAGGCACCCCATTGGGCCATGTTGCTCAAGGATGGGTCAGGAGTCCCTCTGGGTCCATGGTCTTTAGTGACGGTGCTACCATTACTCTGTAAGCCCGGCACCCAGGGCCCCTACCAAAGGCTTAGTTTTCTCAACCTTGAAATAAGGGAGTTGAATATCTGACTCCTTAGTGCTCTCCTAGTTCCAAAGTCCCCCCACTTCACGTTATGAAGTTCTAGTTCAGGTCACATTGTGTGCAGGATCCTTTTGCTGAGGATGCCAGCTCGCACACTGCTCCACTGCTTGTGGTGCGGTCCGCTCCTTGCAGGTATGCTCCCTACAGGTGTAGGGAGCACCTACAGGTGTATTTTCTTCAGTGTTGTGTGTCCTAAGAGTGTATCCTCTCCAGGAAGATTGTGAGCACCCACGGGACAAGCCTGGAAGCATACCTTCTCCCCTTTATAAGTTGCAGTAGCAGGTTCTGTTGGTTAATTCATAGCTTTGACCATCTATCTGTCCACTGGGTGCCTGGAGAGTCTGATAGGCCCTGTGATAGACACTGGAAATACTTTTCCCATGAGTCCTCTACAAGTTCACAACATGTCGGATGAATAATATTATCTGGGGCAGGGGGCGCACCTGGGTGACTCAGTCGGTTAGGTGTCCGACTTTGGCTCAGGTCATGATCTCAGGGTTCATGAGTTTGAGCCCCGCACTGGGCTCTCTGCTATCAGCACAGAGCCTGCTTCGGATCCTTTGTTCCCCTCCCCCTCCCCTTTCCTCTCTCTCTCTCTCTCTCTGTCTCAAAAATAAATAAACATTTAAAAAACAATGACATTATTTGTAAAGCACTTTGTTGTCTACATGGTGTTTCACATCTGTGTGAGTCTATTGATCTTCGTACATCCCTATGATTGAGGCAGGACTTATAATGTGAAGCTGTATTTTGTGCCTTTTAAGTGATCAAAATGCAATAATATGACTTAGCAGAGAGAGAGAGAGAGAGAGAGAGAGAGAGAGAGAGAGCGAGCAAGTGAGTGCACCCAGGAGTAATCAGTTTCAGTGGTGCTGGTGGCCTGAAGTCTGGAGTCCCACCATGAGGCAGTGTCCTGAGGGGCAGGTGATGGGGATGGAGACATAGGTCTGTTCTCTCCTTTGGACGCAGATCCATGTGCCTTTTATGGTTTATGCATTAAACCATAGGGGCCTTACCTTTCAGATGACTTTAGGGATTTCCAGGGCTGCTTGTAACATATGTGATTTTTGCCTTACCTGTTGATTTAGGAACCGAGTTCCTGGTGTAATGCATTCCCACTCTTCTCCCATGTCACAGATGAGGAAATGGTCTCAGAGGGAGGAATTTTCCTCCTCTGCCTGCACAGGAGGCAGGGTAAAGGATTGATCACATGTCTTCTCAACCTGCAACCACAGTTTCTTCCTCTTTAGCCTCCGTTTCTCTAATTCCCATGGGGATCATGTACGTGTGGCTTGGTAATGCCTCTGGGAAGAGAAGCTTGCCCAGAGCTGGCACAATGTGCACTTTGGATGGATAATGAAAGAGTGGTTTCCCTTTGGGTCTTCAGCAGCTCTGGACTGCCTTCGGCTCCTTCTGGCCTGGGTTGGAGACGCCTGTTCGGAAATCTGTAGCTGCTTCTCCTCTGGCATCTAATGAATTCCGACTGACTTTGAGTGCTCCCGCGACTCCCCTGCAGTTCTTTAAAGCCCGTCTTCCACATGGAATTGGCAGGTGCATTTAATTGTTTGGGAGCCAGATAAAAATGCTTTGTTCTTTGTTCCTACATTATGCCATTTCACAATATCTCTTCTCCCACAAATTGCTGAGGCTGTTCAATTTGGGCCTTCAATTGGCTCTCTGTGAGCAGATCTTTCAATTTATATTCCAAGGCCTGTTCTTTTTGATTACACGTTTTGGAGATCAGTTAGGTTTCTTAATCTATTTATTCGTACTTCTTTTTGCCTGTCTCTTCTCCCTTTAAATCCCTCCCACTGTGAAAAACATGCAGTCATGGGAAATGCAGGTATTTATTTCTCTTGTCTGGCAACTTAGGATTCTTAAATTTTTTTTTTTTTGGCTTAGTATTTTTCTTTATGCTTTATTTAGGATGGTGTTAATGATGATGAGAATAATGATGCCATCATCATTATTAAAATGTTTCCTTTATTTTTAATTTTTTAGATATTTATTTTTGAGAGAGAGAGAGAGAGTGTGTGTGTGTGAGAGAGAGGGGGAGGGGCAGAGAGAGAGGGAGACACAGAATCTGAAGCAGGCTCCAGGCTCTGAGCCGTCAGCACAGAGCCCGATGTGGGACTCAAACCCGTGAACCGCGAGATCATGACCTGAGCTGAAGCTGGACGCTTAACCGACTCAGCCACCCAGGAGCCCGTAAATTTTTCCTTTTTAAGTCTGTTCCTACACTTAGCTCTCAAGTAGGCAGTACGTTATCAGTGAATAAGAGAAACACCCAGAAGGGCATGATCCAGACTTCACAAAACATGCCAAACTCCACACCAGGTGCTGGGGTAGAGCTGTGGGCAGGATAATCTGGGTCTCTTTCCTTATGGTGTTTAAAGTCTGGATTCCTCTGGGTCCTCATTTTTCCTGTGGGGTAGACATTGTGAGTCTCGTTAACCTGTGAGGAAACTGAAGCTCAGAGTGTAGCAGCATCTGGCCAGGCTCAAACAGTCGAAAAGGGCGGGAGGTGGGTTTTAACCCCAAGCGTGGAGTCTCCAGGGCTAGTGTTAGAGTCTATGCTCAAGGAGGATATTCCAACTTGACTTCTAATAAGATGTGGTGGGACATTATGAGATGTAGATCTCTGGTACTTCTTTTTTTGTGCTATTCATCTTCTCCCCATCTCCACTGTCCATTCATGAAGTGAAAAAAGGTAGGAGAAGGGGGAAGAGAGGGAAAGAGAGGAGGCTGATGTTCAAAGGAATGGGTTCTGAGGTCAACAGACCTAGCATAGAGTCTTGGCCCTGCTGTGTTTTTACTCTGTGTTCCTAGAACCTTGTTTGTACTATGGAGATGATAGTACCTACCTCAGTCATTAGAGGATTTAATTTAAAAAGAACACAGAAATGAATGTGAAGTATTTAGCATAGTGCAGAATCAATATTTGCAGGCATTGTTTTTCTATTGGAGCCATTTCTTCATTTACATGTTGGGTGTGCACTTATCGAGTGACATCTGGGTTGTAAATCCTGACACTCTGGTCGTAACCTCTATTTTGGCCCATCGTAGGTACTCAATAAGGCATTGTTGAGAGGACATGGTTACATTTGTGATGAACTGTAATTTGGTGAGCGTCAAATGGTAAAAGTCACGTTGCATTAAATGCTCCCTCAGTGTAAAAATCTAGTTGTCACAGAAGTGCCCTGGAAAGAAAGAAGCGTCGTGTTCCCACAGGGTCCTCACGGACTAGAGTGATTGCAGGATGGCGTAGGGGCAATGGAGTGAAATGGCCTGAACTGGAAGAAGAGCATGGAAGACTGATGCGGCTGGTGGGATGATGGGTCTTAAAGTCCAGGCTAAGGAACTTAGGCCTCATTCATTCATTCATTCATACTGTGAGGTCATGTGGAGGATGAAGCAGAGTCAATATACTGAACTGTGTCAGAGGCAATTAAAATGGTCTCAGAAGGAGAGAGATGATGAGGGCCTGACTCAGGGCAATGACAATGGGGAAGAAAAGTAGCTGAGAGAAATCAGAGGTGATGAGATGGTTGAAAAGCACTTTTAAGGATCTGGATTTCCGGGTGGTCGTGAATGTAGAAGCAGGCAAACCCAGGGTCATTTGGAAATGTAGTTAAGAGTGCCACAGGCAGAGAATAAGAGGCATCTTGATTAAAGTGACCTGGAGTGACTGAGCAGACAATCTGTGGTGAGGACTTCATTCTGAAAATTCCAAGGCACAGTTTGAGGATTTGCCAGATAACTGGGCTTCACCTGTTTCTTTATCCATCTCCTGATTATGGCAGCCAGACTGAGACATTTTCTTTTGTTCCGATTGTTTTCAATTTCCCATGTTTACAGCCTTTGGATTCTAGGAAATGCATGGAAGAACACTTCTTTTTTCCTCCCCATCAGAAAATGAAGAGACTGTTTCTTCTTCTTATTTGAAGTGATCCTTCTTCTCTTTTTTCCCTTCTTTAATAATTCCTAAGAAAATGACCTTAGGAGATGTATATGGAACAAGTTGTGAGGATGGTTCCGCTGAGTGCTAAAAAATACTTAAGAATTCTTTACTGCCAGCTCAGGCAAAAAGAAACAGTGGCTTTGAAATATGGAGCTATTTGTTTCCTATGGTATTCTCTCTCCTTTTACAAGCAAGCCTCCTTTCTAGATCATTTATTTTTGTGGCCATTACACAGATTAAAGAGAGACTGTATAAATAGTGCCATGTGTTGGAGCCGGCGCTGTGCATCCTGATTGCCATCTCTGGTTATGCACCTCACTGAGAGGCTGAGACAGGCTCCCCTCCCCCACTCTCTCCTCCTGAACTGCTTTGTCCCAAGTTCTGCTGCTTGATCATTTCCCTGTTGGCAGAACCTGCCTTTGACCCTCAGCTGCAGTGACGGGGAGCGTGTGCTGGCACTGCTCCAAATGCCTGGGGGGACAACTCTTTACCCAAGCTGGCCAATCATTCCTCACGGCTGCTAGGCTCTTCTAGTCTTTGTTGATATTTCCTTGAAAATTCTGGCTCCACAGTTTGTCGTTGGTTCCTTAGTTTCTTTGACATTGAGCTTGTCTTCTTGTTGGAGACTTTAGGGGATACAGTGATAAGACTTGGACACTGTCCTGGAAGTGGCTCTGGAGGGGAAAGAAGGGGAATGATACTTTTTTTTTTTCAAGTGTGCAATTTCGTGGTTTTGGTACATTGACAAAGCTGTGCAGCGATCGCCACAATCTAATTCCAGAACATTTTCACCACACGGGGAACAAAGCCCATACCCATTAGCAGTCACTTTCCATTCCTCTTTCCCAACAGCCCCTGCCATTCACCAATCTACTTTCTGGATCTGTGGATTCGCCTCTTCTAGACATTCTGGACATTCCATATAAACAGAATTATGTAATACACAGCCTTTTGTGTCTGGCTTCTTTCACTTAGCATAATGGTTTCAAAGTTCAACCATGTTGTACGCTGTAATAATACTTCATTCCTTTTTTGTAGCGAAATAATATTCCATTGTGTGTATAATCACATTTTTTTTTATGGGAAAAGTATCTTGACCAATATCTTTGGATGTTTTCTGTACTCATTGTTCCATGAACTGTATCGTTTTAAATTCATTTGTCTTCATATTAAACCAACTTGGTAAATATACTTATAATCACCACTTTATACCAAAGGAAGGAGGCATAGATAGGTCACACAGCTAACACTCGGCAGAGCGAGCTTGGTGTAACTGCCATCTTGTGCTCTTAACCACCCCATAACCCACCCTTCCACTCCCACCTTGCAAGTCAGAGGATATAAGACATATTTTAAATTATCATAAACAAGGAGAAGGTTACCCAGGTCTTAAATTACTGTGGGGGGTCAGTAGCTCAGAGTCGGCACTGGCCTGTGGTTTGGTGTGGTGGACAGAAAGTGTGTTACACTCTGAACCATTCTTCCATGCCCTTTGGGTTATGGGACTCAGTGGATTCAGGCCAGCACAAGTGATCAGGCCACATGGAGGTGGGGGTGGGGCTCCCATTCACTGCCAGGTTTGGTCTGGGCTGACTTAGGCAGTGGATGGGGCTGAGCCTGATGCCAGAAGTTTACAGACTGTACGTGTACCTGGGTGGGGCTGGGCAGGCAGGAACTTGAGAGCAAGCAGCTTTTTTTTTTTTTTTTTTTTGCTGGAATGTAGAGAGGAGTACATGCAGGGCAAAGGGCCATATCCAGCTTCTCACATGTGTGATAAGTGATGGAATGAGTGAGAGATACCATGGGTGGGTGCCAGATTTGAGAGCCTGAAACCTCAACTTGAAGAGTCCATGCAGTGAGGTGCCTTGGTGGGCATGGAAACATGCAGTGAGTGATGCCATACTTGCGTTTTGGGCGGTGTAGGTCTTGCCCAAGTCTATCCGTGTTTCAGTTACTCTGCTTGAGCTTCTGTCCAGCAACTGGCTGGGGGATGCCATCCAGGTCCTTTCTGATGGCATCACAGAGTGAATGTCCTGGGATGTGGTATTCTCTAGGCCTAGTCTTTGCTTTAGTAGAGCCCCTGGGAGTTGTTCTGTGATAGAATACATCTGTCTCTGGCAGTTCAGTTACTCATTCAATAAATATTTGAGGCCCTGTCGTGTGCCCAGAAGGATTCTAGGCACCTGAGACACACACCATTGAACAAAATGGATAAGGACTCCTGCTCTCTTGGAATTTAGATATTCTATTGGGGGGAAGCAGACAATATATGATTGGCATGATAATAACATTATCATTTTGTTTTTATTTAGTATAGTGAGCGTCATTAAAAGGAAAAGCACAGCAGAGTCAAGGGAATGGAAGGAGGTTGGAATGTTAAGTAGAATAAGGAGATGTTGAAGCAAAAATTTGTAGGTGGTTAAAGATGAGCTACAGGAACATCAGGGGAAGGGTCTTCCTCCCAGGGCAGAATTTGAATATGCTCACGGAATAGCGGGGAGGTGAGTGTAGCAAGTGTGAGCATGAATGGGAAATAGTGGGATGGGAGAGAGACTTCTCACCCCTCCACCATTGGGACAACCCCGGCTTTTCCTCTGAATGGAACGACAGCCTTTTAGGACTGAACAGAGGAGTGACACATTGGGACATAAGCTTTAAAATCTTCCCTCTGGCTGCAGCATTGAGACTCTTACCATGATACTGAACCTGTAGTATGCTAAGTGCACTGCTTTGAGTAGACAGATGACTCAAAAAATTAAAAAGCATGCATGTGGTAGATCCGGAACATGGGGAGTTCTGGAGTCCTCTGTTAGACCCTCAGGGACCCTCCAAATACATTTCTTTACTTGTCTGTGGTCAATCAGAGCCTCATGGGGAAGGGAATACCTTCTACAGCCGAAGCTTTGCCATGCCGTGGTCCTGGTGGATGTGTTTTTTTGCTGCTGACTATACATGACCAGGCTTTGGATTTTGTTTGCTATAGGAAGACTTAGTAATCAGTACTGAATCACTTACCTACTTTCAGCATAGACTATAAGAAACACAGATGTATGTATATAGCACATAGCATCTGGATGCTAATGTGTTATTAACCTTCTGTAGGTTGATTTATTCCATTTCAGAAGGTTTTCTTCAGGTTAGAAGTATGAATTCAAAGGGGGTACTTATAGTCTGCAAAAGACTGGGTCTCTAATGCAATCCCAACTTATTCCATTTGGAGGAGGAAGTAGGTCAGTCAGTAGTCTGTGAACGGACCCCCTCTTACAGCATAAGTATACAATAGTGTTGTATAAAAGTACATATGCCACTTATTTTCTCTGGCTTGATGTGGGGCCTTCTCTGGGCCAGAAGTCTTCAAAGATGCCTCCGGTGTTTGAAGTTCACGCTACGTGTGTTGTACTCCCTTCTCCCCTCCCCATTACTGATGTGTGGGCTAGTTCCTTGGCAAAATGTCAATGCAAATGTTTGTAGAGGCGGGCGAATGAATTAAAAAGCGGAGTAGGCATGTAACTGGCAGACTGAAAGGAAAATGTCAGTTTCTGTGGGTTAAGCAGGATCTTTACGGCATATTTGGCACTCGGCTTCTTCCAAATTCGTCTCCATGAAATAACCTCTCTGTTTTCACACAGGAAATATTTGAATAGCTTTGAAATATGTGTGTAATGCTGGGTATGCGACCAGATGGAAGAGCATTTCTTGGCCGATAAATGTAAACAAGCTGCCGCTGATGTCCATGTTACGGCTGGAGACGTAAATCTACTTTGGCTGGTCATATTTTATTTTTGAGAGTGCTCAGGGCTTTGAAGCTAAGCCCAGACTGAGTTCCTATTTGAATTTTGTGGATGGGGCTTTCATTTGTGTCAATTTTACCTGCCTTTATTGGCTAGAATAATTCATCCCAATGTAAAGTGAATCCAACCGTTAATACTTTTCAGATAGCATCCAAATTATCATTTCCATCTCTGGTTCTCTGAGGAAGGTGCTCTGCACACAGCTTTAGGATATTGTAGTTAAAGGAAATTGTCAGCTAAGGTTATTGAGTTTGTAAAGCAAACTGTGATAGGCACCTGATGTGCTGTTTTGAGCTGGGAGTTGTTTTTCCTACAAGAACGTTGGCTTTGGGGCTTTGTGAAGAAGGGTGTTCCACTGTTGTAACCTAAAAATGAAGGAAGGTAAAGTAGCTGCTGTGAATCAAGAACTGTCCTATCCCATACTTTCTTGTTGAATCCAACTCTTTAGGCAAGTTGATCTTATTCCTATTTTTATAATGAGGAAAGTTAGCCTTTGAGTGACACCAGTCCCAAGATCCCTAACTGAGAGTTAGTGACAGAGCCAAGAATTGGACCTAGTTCTAATCTACTCAAAAGCCCATGTTCTTTTTACTGTCTGGTTATCTCCAGGGAAGGAGCAAGGTCGTGTTTGTTAAGCAGATCCCAAAAGATTTTTTCCTGACGGATCATATGTTTCTTAATCTCTCAGTGATTAAATGGAGAACCTATGACCTTACCTGATTATGACTTTATTTTCAACACTTAATCAGGAAAAGTAGTGTTGGTGCTCAGAGACTCGATCAGCTGGATCTTGTTTTGACAAATAACTATGTGATTATCTTCCAGCTCTGTGACTCTGAGACCATAAAGACTCAGGAGTGGCTCCTTTCAGGGTATTTCCAGAGTGTCTGTCTCCATGTGGTGGTTAGTCTTCTCCAACTGGGCTGTAATTGCTACCTCTAAATAAAAGGGTTCAGGGAACCCGGAAACCAGATAATCTGGGGGATCTGAAATAAATTTACATTGAGAAAAATCCATTGGCATTTAATAAAAATGTTTGCAGGAGTCAAGGTACCCATGCATACACCTGTCTGGGCTTGTGCCGCACTCTTACATCTTGCTGCAGGTGTGATAGAAAAGTAAACATGGTTAAGTCCCAAGAAGACCACAGACTTAAAGGTTATGATATGTGGAGCAGAAGTGATAGATGGTCCCTGGCTTTGTTATCTTAGGGATCCCTTTCCAGCAGTGTCCTGAATGCAGCTTGGTCAAATGATGGCTATTTCTCCGGTTTTAAATGAAACTGCATGACCTCTTTGTTCAGGGTATTTTTGGTGTGTTTCCAATCAAAAGAGATTTGTCTGGGGTTCCAAATCTCTGTGTTCTATCAGGGGTAATACTGTGGGTGGATGAGGAGGGGGATCAGTGGTGTGGATTTGTCTCTATGCACGTGAGCACATTGACCCGAGCATGTGGTTGTGGTGTGGCAGGGGTGGGGGTGGCAGGGGGAGGGTGAGAAAGAAGGAGAAGTGTACCAGGTAATTAGATATAAAAATAAAACAAAACCGGGGTGTCCGAGTGGCTCAGTTGGTTGAGTGTCTGACTTCAGCTCAGGTCATGATCTCGCGGTTTGTGTCATTTGCTGACAGCTCAGAGCCTGGAGCCTGCTTCGGATTCTCTGTCTCCCTCTCTCTCTGTCCCTCCCCCATTCACTGTCACTCTGTCCCTCTCAAAAATAAATAAACATTAAAAAAATAATAAAACAAAGTGCCAAAACAGCCTACGCCATAGGATTATTAGGAAAATCTACTGAAATAATATGTATGAAGTGCTCTAAGCCTGGCATCTAGTAAGTACTTAATAAATACTGCTTTTTAATGTCTTTACTATTGCTTCTATTACAGTGGTTATATGCATATCAAATGTGCATGGGAGAAAGACTTATGAAATACTAAGATATGCTATAAGTTTTATAACATAACTGATAGAATTAGGTGATGGCTATGATTACGGTATAATTCAGACAGTTGAGAAGGTTGGGTATTCAATGAGATCTTTATAATGATTTGGCTAAAGGCATTATTTTAGACTATAATGCGGATGTGGACTCTTGTGTACTACTTGTTTGAAGCCTCTGGTGGAGGGCAAAGGGAGTGACCAGAGTGAAATTTGACACGTCCTTCCAGTGAGGCCTTCACAGTGCTTGGGGGGTGGGGATGGTGGGGGGAGTGGATGGCAGAGATTATCAACCTGGCAGGGTGAAGAAACATTAACAGCTGAGATATGAATTATGGACTAAGGAGGCCTAGAATTTCCTCACCTTTGCCACCCTCCTGTCCTGTGGTAGAAATTTATTATGACTGGAGCATAGATGTGGATGCCCACCAAGGCAGGGGATGGAGAGGAAATGTGCTGCAAATGGCAGTTGTGATTATTGATGCAAGATGGGCTCTACCACAAAGATCACCAGTGACTCCGTACTGGGACAAGAGAGTCTTTTTGGATGCCAAGACCATTTGCCTGAGTTAGGGATGGTGCATTGTTCTTCCTGTGATTCGTAACTGATGAAAGTGGTTGCAGTTTCTTTTTCCTTGGCTCTTAAATACAAAAGGAGAAAACCTTACTCAGTAAATTATGTCATTTGAAGAATGTGTGCTGGTCACCCTATGATCCTTCTGCCACAATTCTTTATGCTTCTTCATCACTTAGTCTGCAACTTCGAGCTTCCCAAGAAAATGGGACAATGAATACATGTGTTTCTTTTAATTTTGAATCAGATTTACTTAGCAGCCAAGTCTATAGTGAGTAGAGGATCATTCTTATTTAAGAGGCTGTTAATCACCAATTGTAAAAGTTCCAAGTGGGAACTGACTGGCCAGAGCTTTCGTCTTGTTGGCATTCCTTTGGAGGAAATAAGGAGAGAGGCTGCCAGCTGCCTGGTTGATAGAGGGGAGGCTTAGAAGTGGACTTTCTCCTACAGATTAAAGAGAGGCTCTTTGCTTATTCAGCTTTCTCTTTTTCAGGCAAAATGTGGTGGGTAAGAATGGTGTCCTTGTGAAGGAACAGGCTGGGATTGCTGTGGGAGTTAATGTGGGGAAGGGGTCCTGTTGGGGGGAAGGGTTTTGACGCATCTCATCTCCCTCTGGAGTTCCCAACCTGTTGGAAATTGGGAGCACAGAGTAGGGGTGTCCTCGGACTCCACCTGATCTCGCTCAGTGGGTTTTGTTGGCTCCATTTGCCAGAGGGGAGAAATGATGGGGGTGGGGGGAAGGCAAAGATCTGCTTGTAAACAGAGGTGGGTGGTGCCATGTTGTTTACCTCCCTCACCTGTGTTTGGGGATTGCATCTAGAGCTTTGGCATCACGATAGCTATGTGGCATCATCTGCTAATTTACCCATCTGTCAGTTTGTGAAAAGGAAGGAGAGGGGAAGGTATGGAGTGCTGCAGGGAGACGAACTGTCTAAACTCATTCCCTCCTAAAAGGCTGAAAGTAAAATAAAAATAAACTTGAACATTCATGGGCATTGTGTATCCAGGCCGGATTACCACAGAGGCAGGAATGAGGTAAGCGAGAAGGCCTGGCTGGGTGGGGGGGAGGAAGCCATTCAGGTGGTTTTGGTGTAGGGTTCTGGCCAAGGGAGGCAGACATAGAAGGAACAGGATTGAGTGGATATCCAGCTCTGGTCCAGAAGAGCATGTTTCATAATCAGTAGATGAAGTGAGCACAGTTTGTAAGGAGTCAGGAGAGCAAGGTGCTCTGGCCCAAGTCCGGTGGTTTGGACTCAGTCTACACGTGGCAAGCAAGTTCCAGGATATGCTTGGAAAGGTGCCATCCATGGCTGCTGGCAAGCCTGGGCTGGGGACTGTGTAGGCACCTCTCTCCCATAGTCTTCTTGACCAGTGGACAAGGAGGGTGGTATTTACTTCTCTTTTACTGATGGGAGAACCAAGGCTCAGGAAAGCAAAATAGCTGCTAAGTGGCAGAGCCGGGATGGGAATACAGGTGTTCTGTTTCTTTTTTTTTTTTTTTTAACTTTTATTTTTATTTTTGAGACAGAGACAGAGCATGAACGAGGGAGGGTCAGAGAGAGAGAGGGAGACACAGAATCTGAAACAGGGTCCAGGCTCTGAGCTGTCAGCACAGAGCCCGACGCAGGGCTTGAACTCACGAACCGCGAGATCATGACCTGAGCCGAAGTCGGACGCTTAACCAACTGAGCCACCCAGGTGCCCCATGGTGTTCTGTTTCAATGTCCAGAGCACTTTCTTCCCTCACCAGCTCTGGTTTATATGTGCATGATGTACACACTTCCTCTGACAGATTTTAGTGTCACCCAAACAGAGATATGTTTATATTTCTGTGAATTTAACTAGTCCAATTTTCATGAGCAAATGTCCCTACCTCGATTGCTTTTGAACCGAGAAGGGTGCATCTCTGTAGTGCCAGCACGGTATGCGGTTGCAGAGCTGGCCCCTGGGCTGTGGTGACAGTCCTGGGTCATCATAGCAGGTGGAGGAGAAGCACGGGCTACTGAGGCTGGGTTCTTAGCACCTTGCCTCATGGGAAGCCTGATCAGCGTTCTGCTACAACATACCGGAGACAGGAAAGAGCTTGCTTTCAGACAGGAAGGAGCTTGCTTTCGTGTTTGTCTTTTGTAGTTCCACCAAAAGGGCTGACTTAGTGGCAGGCAAGCCTCTGACAAGCTCCAGAAGTGGCTGGTTGAGCCACTTTTTTGGCCAGGGTTGAATCATGTTACTCCCTTAGTAAAAGCATACATGTTTCCCCACCGTCTGTAAGGTAAGGTTCAAATTTCTTTTGGAATCCCAAACGTCTTCAACTTGGCTTGAGCTTCCCTTTGCACCTGGTCTCCCGGGAATCTCCCTCTCAGGCCACCACAGAGCCAGTCTTCCAGGCTCTGTGAATGGCCTTTGCCACTGCCTCCCTATCAGGACACTAATTGGCCTTTGAATGTCACCTGTTCCATTAGGTCTGCTCCCCCTTCCCCCCAATAGTCAGCCTTTGGTTAGTCGGCTGTGACCACTTTCTGTCTCTGCTAGACTGCCCCAATCCTTGCTTCCCTCAGCTCACATACCAATCCTTATCTCACAGGACTGTGCAGACTGCTCGGTGTGTAGAAGATGCTTGACATTTGCTGAGTTAAAGGGCTCAGGTTTTGTTTCTGCATGGGATCAGTAAATCTCTGAGCACAGTTCATTCATCGGAGACTCTTTGGAAGACTGTTTCTTTATCTTCCTCCTTCCCACTGTGGGATCACGTGAAACAGAAAGACTGCTGGGCTTGGAGTTCAAGAAACCAGGATGCTAGTCCTGATCTACTCTCCAGTCTGTGTGACCTGGGCCAGAGCAGCCTCAGTTTCCCTAGCAATGAAATGAGTGTGAGCCCACTGATCCTCTGTCGACTTGCACTAAACCAGGTGGGCCTAGCCTTGTGCATCTGGGTGTGCTTTTTTCACCCCAGTGGCATGTGGCTTCCTTTCCTCCAGTCCCTTAAGACTGTTAATTGAGGACCGTCTGCCATAGAGTAGGGCCCTTTTGTCCATTTCACTAGAATGGCCCTAAATGCACCCAACGTGGGCGGCAGCTTTGAAAACCTCTGAGTAATTGGATGGCATCCACTTCCCTGAGATCCCAGATATCCCACAATCTAAATGTGCTTTGAATCTCCTTTGGCATTTTGATGATTTTTCTCCTGTTACATAGGATGACCGGACAAGATTGATAAAACCAATATCATTTCTCTGTGCTTTCCTCCTCAGACCTGCCACTGTTGTGAAGGATTGTTTTTGAAAGGCCTGTGGATCACTCCAACAGTGGGTCCTCTTTTATTAGTATTTGACTTTATTAAAGATAACAGTGTCATTTGGAGTCAGTTCTTGAGGTTGAGGTGATTTAAGGGAAAACAGATCTTACCCATTTACTCTAATTCTGTGTCTATAATGTCTACAATATTTATGGCATTAATTTCGTAGGCAATGTATTGTATACCAGAACAGCATGTTATATACATGAATGGTGGCGCCTTGACTGAAGTATGTGTCCCGTGGTAGCTTTGTCCTCAGGCACGTGACTAAATATGCACACAGATTAAATGGACGAGTGAGTATTCAGAAACCTTGGTCTCTGGCAGGCGGCTGTGAGAGGCCAGGGTTGACATGCTGAACCATGTTCACGACATCCCTCTTGTTCTCCATTCCTACCTCAGCTGCTCTCTGGTTCTGCTTTTTATTTCCTCCTCTGGATCATTACAAAAGGCTCCTGTGTGAATTTCTGGGTTTATGTTGTCCGTGCCCACCAGTCAAATCTCCCAACCCTGGTTACTGCCTAGTCACCCCCTTGCTCAAGGACCCTTACTCCATTGCCCGAGTCAGAAGAAAACCCTTGGCTGACACTTCCCTGCCCCCGTGTCTGCATTATTCATGTCTGCAGTATGGAGTCCCCCACCCTTCACGAACTCATCCTCCCTTCAAAACCTACTTGTGTGACTAAGAACTCCCAGGTTTCAGGGATTTCTTCTACCAAACCTTGCAGCTCTTAGTGTGGCCGAATGTATTGGTTATTTAGTGCCGTGTAACAGATTACTGTACAATGTAAAACAACAAACATATATTGTCTCCCACAGTTTCTGAAGGTCAAGAATCCGTAAGTGACTTAGGTGGGTGGTTGTGGTTCAGGATTTTTCCTGAGGTTGTAGTCTGGCTGTCAGTCAGAACTGCCGCCATCTGAAGTTTTGAGTGGGGTGGAGGATCCACTTCTAGGCTCACTCATGGGGCTCTTGGCAAGAGACCCCAGACCTTCTCTACTCAGTCCTCTCCATAGGACTGCTCAATGACATAGCAGCTGGCTTATCCAAAGTGAGTGATCAGAAAGACAAACAAAGATGGCAGCTGCAGTGCCTTTTGTAACCTAATCCTGGAAGTAAAACCCATCACTTCTGTTGGGCCCATTGACCAACCGTGGTACATTGTGGAAGAAGACCGCTCGAAGATGTGACTAACAGAAAGTGAGGTCATTGGGGACCACATTGGGTTTTGGTTACTGCCCCTGCCCTGTCTTTTTGCATGTATATGTTGTTTTTCCAGCTAGTCCTGGGGATGATTAGAGATCAGAGACTGGTCTCATTCACTGCTGTTGCTCCCATACTTCATTCAAAGTGCTTTTCATAGAGCTGCTTAGTTCGTCTTCGCAATAATCTGTTGGGCTTTTTAAAAACTAATTAATTAAAACAGATGCAGGAAACTAAGGTCCAGAGGTATTAGTTATCTAAGTCAATCAGCTACTATATGACAGAATTTGTGAATTCATTCCCAGGTCTTTTCTGATCTAAAACTTAGGTGTTTTTTGTTTTGTTTTGTTTTTCATTTTACACATGATTTGCCGATTATGACTTCTGTAAAATATTTGCTACAACCCGCATCCTGTCTATCAGCTTTGGTGATAATTTAGAGGAACAACTTGGGGGCAGCCAGCGGTATAGGGAAGTATTTGTATAAAGCAATTCCAAGATGGGAAAAGTTTCTAAGAGATTGTCCCAACCAATTGAAATCTCATCTTCTGGGCTTTCATCTGTTCAGCAATTGTTTAAGTGAAGCCCCTGATTTATCTGCCTGTTCTACTGAACAAGGGAGCTTCAGAGGCCCGTACAAGTGTCACATTTCAGCAGGTTTTTCTTGTGTGGTCATCCCAGGAAGTCTCGCCTGTTACCTTCTACCGCAAGACACACAAGACACTGCCTATCACAAAACCTTGCTCATGTGTTTCAGACAAAATGAGAACAGACTCTTGGTCTTCTGGGTTTTGTGGGATTAAGTCATAATTTAAATTGGAATATCTCCTGATAAATCGTCCTAGATACCATGACTCCGTCCACAGGGAGCCTGGTGTGGTGGTGGGGTGGAGGAAAGGGAAGGAAAGAAAAGAAAAAAAGGGAAAAAAAGGAAAAGGAAAGTCCTTGCTGTACCTTCGAACACAGAGTTATGGTGGTGGAATTAAAGGAGCTTTGATTTTCTTTTTCATTTTGAACAAAACTCTGGCCCCCATAGTTGGCTTTCAAAATGTGGAATGAGTACAAGTGTTTCTAATTTCAGTCATTCTTCCTTTATTCTCTGCAAAAAGGGGAACACGACAGGTGGCTTTCTAAAACTTGAACACCTCGAGCTTTGTGTTCCCTCTCATGATCATCTTTTATGTCTGCAGGGGGCATTTAGACTTATTCTAGTAATGGTCCTTTGGGTTTTTGACTTACTGGCTGAAGATACTTTTTTTTTTTTTTCTTGATTTAGGTATGTCCTCCACCCCTTAGGCCTGGAAAAGTTTTGAGTACTGGTTTTTCAAGCTCTTTTTTTATCTCTACATGGGTATTTTTTCATTGTTTATTTTTTTTTCCCCGTCACGGTCATAGGGTGGTTTAATATTACATGTCTCGCCACAGTGCATTTTCCCGAAATTGCGGAATTTCTTGGATCTCTTCAAAGAGTCCAAAAACACTGGGGAGAAGGAGAGGATGAGAAAGGGATTTGAAAAAGAATTGGGAATGAGATTTCTTAGACACTTTCATACTCTGAGGTGGTTATAAATTGTTTTCTGCATAGATTGACATTCTCTCTCTCTTTTTTAAAATTTTTATTCATTTATTTTTAATTTTTTTTAATGTTTATTTATTTTTGAGACAGAGAGAGACAGAGCTTGAGCAGGGGAGGGACAGAGAGAGAGAGGGAGGCACAGAATACGAAGCAGGCTCCAGGCTCTGAGCTGTCAGCACAAGGCCTGACTCAGGGCTTGAACTTGTGAACCGTGAGATCATGACTTGAGCTGAAGTCTGCCACTTAACTGACTGAGCCACCCAGGTGCCCCAAATGTTTATTTATTTTTGAGAGACAGAGAGAGCACGAGTGGGGTGGTGCAGAGAGAGGGGGGTGTGACAAAGGATCTGAAGCAGGTTCGTGCTGACAGGAGAGCCTGATGTGGGGCTTGAACTCGTGAACCATGAGATCATGACCTGAGCCAAAGTTGGACGCTCAACCAACTGAGCCACCGAGGTGCCCCAGATTGACATTATGTTGAGCAGCTGTACTCTGAGTCAAATTCTTTTCTCTGGAGCTCTGAGGAAGTTCCCATTCTGATGACGGTAGTATTCTCTCTCACTATTTTGTTTCCATGTCCGCTTATATCTATATGCAAATAATACTTAAGTATTCATGTGGAGACATACCTGCAAGCACAAAATATTTCCAGAAACGTCCATATTTATTTGCAGTTCCTTCCTCTCACCCCTGCCAATATAAATGGTCATTTAAAACTTCAGGGGAGCAATTATTAGTCCTTGAGAGAAGTTACCTGGTCAGGTGGCTTTGGTCAGTTTAGGTACATTTTACAGGGCCTACCCAGACATAATTCCTAGGAATGCCGCGGGTAAGACCAGACATCAGAAAGAAAACACAGTTTGGAGCAGGAAGAGGAGTGTCCCTTTTGATAGGATTTCCTTAGCACCCAAGGGTTGCTTTGCCCCTGGAGGGAAAGTACACAAATCCAGAGAGGATATATGCAAAAGGAATTAAGCGACCTGGCATGC
This sequence comes from Felis catus, assembly GCF_018350175.1. NCBI lineage: Eukaryota > Metazoa > Chordata > Mammalia > Carnivora > Felidae > Felis > Felis catus. The sequence continues at coordinate 75,389,428 of NC_058376.1, forward strand.
TGACCTCATTACCCTCTGATACATATACCCTCACTTACAACAAACATGGTGACAATCATAGTTATTAGTATGTAAAGCCATTAGCTATTTGCCCAGTACTGCATGGGTTCTGTCTTTGACTTCACAGCATCCCTGCCCCCAAGTCTGCTCATTTACCACCATGAAGAAGTAAGTCCTGTTCATTTTGTAAAGAGAGAGGGTAGTAGTAGCTCAGTGACTAAATGGTGTAACTAGCTCAAACTGGGAAAGCAGAATTTCAAACCCAACGCTTTTTTTTATCCCCCAAGAAGCCAAGCCTTTTTGACTTCTAATTTAGTACACTTCCCTGCCTCTGTCCCTAACTTAACTGCGCATTCACTAGCTTGACTTCATAAAAGGGGAATCATATATTTTTGGTTCTATTATTGCTTCTTTCTTTCATTCCTGCTCCCATATTTCATGAGGTCAAGACCGTAGACGCTTTTGTGTTTCTAGTTTCCATTCCATTCTCAGAATATGACAGGTATTGACAGACACTGGAAATCATGGTAGTTGAAAATATGCCCACAGAATCTTTGACATTCCCTTCAGAAGATGGAGCCTATTCTCCTTGGATGTGGGTTGGCCTTAGTGACCCATTTCTAACAAGTAGAAAAAAGTAAAGATAACAATGTGTGTCTTTAGAGACTAGATATAAAAGGCACCATGGCTTCCTCCTTGCTCTCTCTACTGGATCACTCACACCAAGGGAAGTTAGCTGCCCTGTTATGAGGACACTTAGGATGTCCTATGGAGATGCCCATGTGGTGAGAAACTGAGGCCTCTGGTCAAGAATTTGGAAATGGATTATTTAACCCCAGTCAAGCCTTCAGTTAATTACTTAACAGCTGCCTCACCAAAGACCCTGCATTAGAAATACCCAGCCCCACCATGCCTAAACTCCCACTTTACAGAAACTGAAAGATAAGAAATGCTTGTTTTAAGTTCTGGGTGTTGTGTTATGTAATAACACACAAAGTAATATAGAAATGAAAGGATACGAACCCCAAAGAGCTCTGGGCCTATGCTTCACGTCGTTGATGTTACTGACTCAATGATACAAACTGTGATTTATAGACACCAGCTATTTCTCTGTTGTTTTCTTTCAACTCTGAGAAAATCTACAGCAGTTTTGAGTGTTTTCCAAATGATATAATCACTGGGGGATCATTTAAAAACCCACGATCGAAGGCCCCACATGGGCCCATGAAATGGAACATTCTAAGGACAGGGTTTTGGAATTTCCATTTCCAAAAACCCCTTTGAGAGGATTCAGATGTAGACAGCCTGAGCTTGTCCAAGGAGTACTCTTTGGGAACCAGTGAACTAGAACACTTTCCCCTTATTTCAGTTCTGATCATGAAGATTTAATTTGGTTTAGTTCTCTTGTAGGGCCTCATCTTAACGTCTTCCGTGATAGGGGAGCATGCCTTGGAATGAAAAACTGTTGTCAGATCTGCAGCTCGATGCCCCCTACAAGCTCCATTTTGTGCTTGGCATGGATCCCACGTCAGACCAGGGCTCGAGACTGTCTGTTCAGGCATCGCGTGGGACCAAGAACAGAGAAGAGAGGTTCCAATGCAAATGTTGAGTCTACTGCCTGGTATTAGTCTCAAAATTAGGCATGTTTCTGTTTAAGTGTCTCCCCATGTATACAGATCTCAGGAGGCTCTTTTGGGAAAGGAAGGAGCACAGAGGAGAATTGATAGCTATGGAGAGCACTCTGGGGGACACTTGTTGGCCTTCTAAAATGAAGGAAGAAGTCCTAGTCCCACACTCCGCTCAGTAGATGCTGACAGAGTTCTGGCACAAGCAGAGCATATTTTAAAGACGTGTTCTTAGTTCTTCGGTGAAATATTCTAATCCTAACATAAAATCACTTCTTTATCCAACGTGGACACTCCTGGGAGGTCACTGTTCCTGGGCACTGTCCAGGTGCCACAGAGGAGACTGGGGCTCTGTCCTGTGATGTACAGTGCTTTTCCACAATGGTGGTGATAGAGCTGGACCTTGAGTCTGCACCTGTATATTCTTACAGTTTCTTGGTGATCTGTGTACGATGACCAAGGAGGTAAATCACACAGACAACATCTAGCATATGGAAAGGTAAATTTTTAGTAAGCTCCTAAATAGGACTCTGATCCTCAAAAAAAGAACAAACAAAAGAAACAAATAAAATTAGTTCTTCAGACATCGTGACTAAATACTGGGTATAACTTCTGTGATGTATACCATCTGGATGTCTCTGCCAAGTGTCAATGTTTGTTGTATGATCTGCATTTTTTGTTTTGTTTTGTTTGTTTTTTTATTTGTTTTTGAGAGATAGCGTGAGTCGAGGGGCAGAGAGAGAGAGAGAGAGGAAGACATAGAATTTGAAACAGGCTGTAGGCTCTGAGCTGTCTGCACAGAGCCCAATGCAGGGCTTAAACTCAGGAATGTCGAGATCATGACCTCAGCTGAAGTCGGACGTTCAACCGACTGAGCCATCCAGGCGCCCCTGATCTGCATTTTTAAAAATTTTTTTAATGTTTTATTTTATTTTTGAGAGAGAGGGAGACAGTGTCCAAGTGGGGGAGAGGCAGAGAGAGAGGGAGACATAGAATCTGAAGCAGGCTCCAGGCTCTGAGCTGTCAGCACAGAGCCCCGATACAGGGCCCGAACTTGTGAACCACGAGACATGACCTGAGCCAAAGTTGAATGCTCAGCCACCCAGACATCCCTGTGATCTGCATTTTTTAAAGAGAAAAAGTCCGGGGGTTGGGGGTGGGTGTTGAGTGTTCCTATTTCCCCCATGAGCTTTGATCTGAAGTCTCTTCTGGTACCACGCAAGTATGTGACCTTGGAAAAGTCACTTTCCTGCTTTAGAACTCAAGTTTTCCCATTAGACAAAGGAGAGATGTAGACACATCTGTGATCCAAGTTGTTATCTAAAGCAGTGAATCAATCAGCACTGTATTAGTTGACTAGGGGTGCTCTAATGAAATATCACAGACTGGGTGGCTTCAACAACAGATTTATTTCCTCACAGTATTGGAGGCTGGGAATCCAAGATCAAGGTGTCAGCAGGTTTAGTTTCTCCTGAGACCTCTCTCCCTGTCTTGCAGATGCCCTTCTTCTCACTGTATCCTCACATGGCCTTTCCTCTCTGTACATGAGTTCCTCATGTCTCTTTGTCCAATTTCTTCTTTTTTTTTTAACTGCTTATTTATTTATTTTTGAGAGAGAGGGCACACAGGAGGCACTGTTAGTTCAGAGCCCGATATGGGTAGGGCTGAACTTACCAACCTTGAGATCATGACCTGAGCAGAAACTAAGAGTTGGACACCCAAGTGACTGAGCCACCCAGGTGCCCCACCCACTTCCTCTTCTTATAAGAACACAAGACAAATTGGATTAGGACCCACCCTAATGATGTCATTTTAACTTAATCATTTCTTTAAAGACCCCATCTTTAAATATAGTCCCATTTGGAGATACTGGGGGTTAGAGCTTCAGAACAGCGAATTGGGGGGAATACAATTCAGCCCATAACAAGCATCCAGATTACCTTCACAATTATTAGAGATCCATTGTGAAGCACTGGCTGGGGGTAGATGTGGGGCAGTGTTGGGTATCTATAGCAGAGGTAGAACAGATAGAATCAGCCCCCTTGAGGCATCTGGTCGTTTCCCCACTTTTCCAGAGAAAAGTTCTGAGATTATCTCTGGAGTTCAGTAGAGTCAAAGTTAAAGTCACAGAATGCTAGCAATAAAGGAGACCTTCAAATAATGCCCCTATTTAATATTAAAAGAAGTGGAGGGCTAGAGAGGGGTTGCACTATGTTTATCATTAGATCTCGATTTATAACTCAATTACATCTGCTCAAAGACAAATCAGAGTATATAACCATAGTTTCTGACCTCAGTGTTGCCTCACTCCAACACCTCTGAGACACCCCAACTTAGGAGTGGTATGACATTTTTCCAAGTTCCAAGGAGGAGAGGATATGATGGTACTTCACCGGGATGTGCTAAGAACATTCCCAAAATAGTGATGTTCTGTAATCAAAAGCTTTTTGTCGAGGGAGAGGGCTTTTTCAACACTTTCTTCTTGCTCTCCCAAAGGAGGGCAGTTTTCTCACCATGAGCTATAGGATCAAGGGTAGTATATCTATAAATTGGCAGAGTTTTTCTTTATAGTTAAACAGGTGAAAAATAGCCAGAAACAATAATAGAAGTGATCCATTTAACTCTTTAGTTTAATTCCAGAGTTAGGACTAGAAACAATTTTTGGTGTCTAAAACTTTTAGAAACCAACAGACTGTTGAAATGTTTTAAGAGATTACATCCAATTGCTATCATTTCTTTTCTGGAGTCCATAAGTGGTTTGAGATTCAGAGATGTGACCTGGCACTTTCTCTGGGTTAAGTGGAATAAAATTTGCAAATATTGGTTGTATACTTTTCAGAAATTTTTTGGGGCGCCTGGGTGGCTCAGTCAGTTGAGCGTCTGACTTCTGCTCAGATCTCAATCTCACAGCTTGTGAGTTTGAGCCCTGCATTGGGCTCTGTGCTGACAGCTCAGAGCCTGGAGCCTGCTTCGGATTCTGTGTCTGCCCTCTCTCTCTGCCCCTTCCCACTCATCTTTTTCTCTCTCTCACAAAAATATACGTTAAAAAAAAATTTTTTTTAAAAAGAAATTTTTTGAAGACCATGGGTATATCAAATAAGAATAATCCTGTCAGGTATCTCTTCCTGTGATAGAAAACAATGGTTTACATAATTCAACAGACATCTCAATTTGTCCTGGGAAAGAAATTCTGTGAGCATCATATTGGTGGTCCCCATTTGTCTTACTCCCATGATAAAATATCTAGCATGTACCCTCGTTAGCCTACTGAGAGAAAGGCTGCCAGCTTTTCCCAGAATCTGAAACAGGGACATCTGTGTTTAAGGACTGGCTACTTCTTATTTATAAAGTGAATTATCTGAGTGTAAAAATAGAGATATTTTTTAATATTGTGCCAGAATGATCTGCCCCTTTTATTGTATGTCTGCTGTTCATGAGACAGAATATTTGCACCACAGACCCACTGCCTATTTTCAGAGAGTTCCAAAATGATTTATTCATTCAACAAATATTTTAGTGAGGCATCCTGTGCTAGCCACTAGCGACCGAGCAGTGAACAACAGCAACAAAGACATGCCCTGTTATTATAGTGAGAAAGATAGGCCTTCATAAAATAATTTCACGTTTGAAAGGAAAACTGCAAGTTGGGCTACACTTTCCAAAAGAAATGAACGTGATTCTGGGAGATTCAGGAGCAGATAAGCAAGGAGCCTGCCCCAGGCTGGAAGGCGTCCCTGGGAACCTCATTCTGGGCTGAGAAATGGTGGGGGAGGGGGAGGCTAAGCCAGAAGGCCTGAGCTGTGGTGACAGGAGACCAGGGTCACACAGAGGGAAGGGCATGTACCTGAAGGAGGCATAATGGAAAACAACAGGTTGGCAAGGAAAGATTTTGGGTTTTTGTGTGTCCTCTTTCCTTTTCTGGTGTGACTTTGGGAAAAATCACCTCACTTCTTTGGGCCTCATGCCCTTATTTGCATGAATGAGAGAATTTGAGGTTACCCCAGAGTCCCTGAACTAGATTCTTTCATTCACACAGATTGCCCAAGCACCTACTGTGTCCCGGGTAATCTGATTGGCCCTGCGATTCAAAGGTGAATTAACTGGGATCATTGACCTCAAGCAGCTGGATCCAGCAGCAGAGACCAACAGAGGAGACAGCCGATTGTGGTGTTGTGTTGTGGGTGTCACGGGAAGACAGATGACCGTGGGATTAGCCCCGGTGGGAGGAGGATGGCAGTCTGGAGGACTTCACAGAGAAAAAGACCTTTCAGCAGAAAATGGGGAAGTCAGCCTGGGCAGTCAGCAAGGTAGGAAACGATTCTTGGAGACTGGACATCTTCACTGGGACAATAATGTGTCACAGTACTCTAAAGTACTGATGATGCAGACATGCCCTTTTGAGATTCTATGTGCACCCCAGTTTCCAGGGATGGTTATGGAAATCCTTGCCTCTAATCTCCTTACTGCATGAGGCTGGGGAAGAGTGCAAATTTTTCCTGTGCTCTGGCTTGGTTTCCCATCTGTCAGAAAATGCCCTTTACACAGCAGGGTTCGAGCGACTTAATTATTATTTGTGGGATATTTGGAAGTTCAGGTCAAGGATGAATTTCTGTTGCAAAACTGAAGGCACACAAGTAAGATGTTTAAAAATGAAGTGCAGGGTTTTCTTTGTTTTCATTTTGGTTTTGGGGGGGGTTTTGTTTCATTTCGTTTTTGTAGGGAAGGATCTTAATGGCTTTATATGCTTCCCTAGTTGGGTCAGATTGTCAGAATATTCTGTTATCCACCAGAGAAAGACAAGAAGACTTTTTTAGAGATGCTCTAAAATTATTTTCTGTTTATTCTCTTAAATATTTGGCTTGAACAGAGTCTCCTTGCCAGGATACAGTTAGCATTCCTGCGGTGTTTTAAAAGCTGGCCAAGAGACTGGCATGAGAGGAGAAAACCCTCGCAACTTGAAGTGTTGCTGGATATTGAGTTGTGGTTGCTTAGTCTAAATGTGATGAGAAACAGAAAAAAAACAAAACTGACAATACTGATTTTAAAATTTGTTCCCTTCCGGGGCACCTGAGTGGCTCATTCGGTTAAGCATCCGACTCTTGATTTCGACTCAGGTTATGATCTCACGGTTCATGGGTTCCAGCCCCGTGTTAGGCTCTGTGCTGACAGCATATAACCTGGTTGGGATCTTCCCCCTCTCTCTCTGCCCACCCCCCCGCCCCCCTTAAATAAATAAACTTTAAAAATAAAATAAAATAAAATCCTACCTTCCAAAAGGACTGGAAGTTCTCAAAAAAAGACCTGAGTGTAACATGATGACCATTACAATACAGGACAAAGCCAAATGTCACAAGAAGTTCTGTTTTTTTTTTTTTCTGTTTGTTTAATTTTTTTGATCAAGGTATGTAACTATTGTTAATGTTATTGTTTTGAGGCATGAATTTTAGGTGAAAGATTCCTGGCAGTCTAAGCAAAAAAGGGAAAAATGGTTGCCTAGCAACTTGCATTGACTGATAAAAAAGGAAACAGGTCAGCCTGTCAGGAGATACAGTCTTTAGTATATTTATTATGCCGATTTTCGTACTGTAAACATTGAAGAATAGTATTTTCCATAGCTTCCATAAGCTTCCCAGCCAATGGCAAACTCTCCTTGATGAGACAGCTTTTTTACATTGACCTTCAGTAAAATCTTATACTGGGTTGAAGGCATTTTGTTTTTGTTTTTGTTTTTGTTTTTGTTTATTTGGGGACATAGCTAAGGCAGTCCAGGTTTGTAGTTTTCTATTATGATTCAATGCAAGGAAAAATACCAGTAAGTGGATAGGTATTACTGTGTTTCAGTGTTTTAAAACCTGTGTGTTCCTGAGAACGGCCTGGGGCCCTTGTTAAAATATAGATCCAATGCCTGCTCCAGATTTGCTGAATCAAAGTCTGTAGCAAGGGGCCTGGGTGTATATTTAACAAATATACGAGGTGATTTCTTAATGCTCAAGCAAGTTTAGGGAGCACTGCCATAAATGGTTTTCCTTGATGGTTTTTTCCTCTCAGTTGGGCTTTGTAACAGTCATTTTGAGCATAAATTGTGATAGGAGCCTGAGGCAAGTGAGGTGATGAAGCCAGTTTAATTAGCTGGTCTGGAACCATAATGTCATTTCCCTTTCTCAAGCCGTGGTGCTTCAGGATGCTGTCCAAGAGTTCCCTCGGGGCGCCTTCTCATCTGTTACACCATCCATCCTTCTAACGTGTCCACGTGGCGGGCAGAGCAAGTATAACACTGTATTTTGTCCTTTTTAAGATGCATGTTTCCCCACAGTTCTACATCTCTAAAATTAGTCTGCATTTTAGAATCGACCGGGTGTGAATTTGGTGACGCTCTGTCTTAGTGATATATAAAATCGTAGTGTCAACTTGATACTCAAAGGTGTCAGAGATCAGATAATCTGTAGCTGTTCCTTTTACAGATGAGGCATCAGAGACACCGAGAGGGTGAGGTGACCGAGGAAATCCACTGCCAGTTGGGGGAGCCCAGTGTCAGACCCCACTCTCTATCCTTGCTGTAGTTATGTATGCCTGAGTAACCAATTATCCCCAAACTTAGTGGCTTAAAGCAGGATCGGACATGGATGATCTCACACAGCTTCTTGGGGCCAGGCATGTAGGATTGGCTTGGCTGGGGTCTTCTGGCTTAGGGCCTCTCATGAAGGTGCAGATTTGACATTGGTTGTACAGTCATCTGCAACCTTGACTGGGGCTGGAGGTTCCACTTACAGGCTGGCTCACTCACTTGGTTGGCCAGTTGGTGCTGACATGGGGGGGGGGGGGGAGCCTCAGTTCATTTCCACGTGGGCCTCTCCACAAGTTCTTCCAGGTGCCCACACCATGGTGACTAGCTTCCCCCAGAGTAAGTGATCCAAAGGACCAAGGCAGGAAAATGTTAAATGCCTTTTATGACCTCACTTCCAAAGTTGTGTAATGTCACTCTTACACATGCAGTTTGCCACACAGACCTGACTCTGTTCGAAGGGAGTGCACAAGGACACGAATATCAGGAAGGGAGGCTCCATGGGGGCTGGCTGTTTCCTTCACACCACACTGCTTTTCCAATATCACTCTGTCCTGCCTGATCACCTTGGCCCTCTCGTATTCTTAGGTCAGGTTCTCAAATTGAATGGATGAAAACTCTTTGGGATTTATGCCCCATTCTGGCACCTGTGAAATTTTCTGGGTCTCCTGTTAAAACACAAACCCTGATCCAGTAGGTCTTAAGGCAGCCTGAGATCCTGCATTCTGACTGGCTCCTGTATAATCCCCTTGCTTCTGGCCCTCCTCCTCTCATTTTGGCAGAGAGACAGATGGTTTGGGGAGAAGGAACTAGGGAAACCAGCCTGTTTCACCATGCTGGTTGAGGGAAGGAGAGGTATGAAGCCGATAAGAACCCCTGAATTATTAGGTAGGCAGCTCACTGCAGCTGTGAGCTTCTTCACAGTGAAGGTCAGGTTTCAGACAGCAACAGCTGGGTGCTCAAAATGGCGAGGTAATTAGCTCGAGGGGGGTTGGGGGGTGTGGGATGGAACACAAACAGTGCTTAAAATGAAACGTGTCAATGCATTATTCAGAGCTCAGATGCCCATTGGTAGATTGTTCATCCTCCTTTTTTGCCTCTCCCCTCTCCCCTCTCCTCTCTCCCTTCTCCCTCTTACATACATACACATCAGCTAGCACTCAGGAAAACTCTAGACTCACAATATATTTCCCTGAACAAGATGAAAATCAGAGTTGAAGTCCCCTAAGTGCTCCTACTTTAAGCTACTTTGCTGTGATCTAGAATGCTGGCCCTCTGCCTTTCTTCTTGCCCACGGCAAACTTTCTGCCTTGTGTCTTTCTACACATCATTTAAGAGGAGCATATTAGACTGTAAGCTCAGCAAGAGAGGGGCTGTGTCATTTTTGTTCATCTCTCTATGTAATATCACACATACATGCCTATATTATAAATGAGTAGAGGAGTGAATAAACCATCCTAACTGGTAAGAGTGACCTTGAGCCTTGTGATGAAACACAGGGGCCTCCATTTTCACATTCTAGTGGTTGCCGGGGACCTTGGGAAGGGGTTCAAGTTTATCACCTACCACTTCCTTATCCGCCATGCCAGTCTGTAACTATAGAAGCTGAAAACTGCTGTTTACTCAGCACTTACTGTGTGCAAAGCACGTACACCATTAAGCTTCCAACAACCTGAGAGGAAGGTAATCATCGCCCCCAGTTTGCAGAAGAGGAAGACAAGCCTGTGAGATATGCTTATATAGCTAGTCAGTAGTAGTTTTGCAGTCTGTCTCAACCTGGTTTCAGCCTAAAGCTGCTACTTGGTGCCCACCATTGCAGAATAAGATGTCTAGGGAAGGCAACAGAATGATAGACTACTGAGGCTGGAAGGGCTCTCAACACTGAGTTCACATACATAGTTGGCATCTGTCCTTGGTGCTGTGGGCGAGCATTGAGATGCATTTCATGAGAAGAAGAGTCCACACACATTAATGGGACATAAATAGAAATCTCAGTCATTATCTGGAGCTACCTGTTAAAAAACAACCAGTCCACACATGGCTGGTGGGAATGAAACATGGTACAGCCACTTTGGAAAACAGTGTGACACTTTATAAGAAAGATAAACACATACACTTAACAAATAGCACAGCTGTCACACTCCTGAGTATTTATGTGAGAGAAAAGGAAAGTATGTCCACACAAAGGCCTGGACACAGATGTTTGCAAGTTTTATTCATGTTAGCAAAAAACTAGAAACAACCCAACTGTGTGCCAGCTGTTGAGTGGATAAACAAAATGTCCTGTCCATGAAAGGGATGCCATGAGAGGAGCAAGCTATTGATTTGATGAATTCAACGACATGGATGAATGTTAAAAGTGTCAGGCTTGGGGCGCCTGGATGGCGCAGTCGGTTAAGCATCCGACTTCAGCCAGGTCACGATCTCACGGTCCGTGAGTTCGAGCCCCGCGTCGGGCTCTGGGCTGATGGCTCAGAGCCTGGAGCCTGTTTCTGATTCTGTGTCTCCCTCTCTCTCTGCCCCTCCCCCGTTCATGCTCTGTCTCTCTCTGTCCCCAAAAAAATAAACGTTGAAAAAAAAATTTAAAAAAAAAAAGTGTCAGGCTAAGTGAAAGACAGCCATGGAAGGCTACATTCTTTGACATGTATGTGCCAGACAGGAAATGACAAAACTATAGGGACAGAAATCAGGTCAGAAATGCCCGGGGTTTAGCAATGGGCTTGACTACAAAGGGGCATGAGGAAATTTTGGGGGGTGGTGGAAATCTTCTGTGTCTTAATTGTGGCTATAGTTATAAAACTGTAGACCTTTGTCTAACTCTTCAAACTGTATCTTTCAGAGGGATGAATTTTATTGTCTATAAGTTATACCTCAGGAAACATGACTTTAAGAAATATATCGGCCAGCCCAAACCCACCATTTTCCAGATGGGGAAACTTGTCCCAGATGAGGAAATGACTTGCTCCAGCAGATATGAATTGAGAATACAGGTTTCTCGGCCCCCAGTCCTGAGGCAGAAGTGAGCTGGAACTTTGGCCTCCTGTCTTAGACCACAGCACATTGTAGCTAGGCCAGGAGTGCTCATCCCCAGCTCTCAGTGTGGCATCATGGGTGACTTTTCAAAACTTGACCTCTACTGCACTGCTCTTCAGGCTGTCGACCTGCAGTTTGGCCAGAGTAATTAGAAAAAAAGAGTAAATTTGTATGTAGCCAGCATCCGAGAGTGTAAAACTCCAGGAATAAGCCTCTATATACATATTCCATTCCACTTTTTTTGGGGAAAAAGGGAGAACAGACAAAACAGGAAGTTAATTTATCTGGAATCATGCCTTTTAGGACATTGCTGCCCAGTCACTCCAGGAAGAACAAAATATCCTAGAGATTCACACCAACATCTTGTTGCAGAAAGCAGGTGGGATTTGGAGTAAAGCCAGACCTGATTTTAGTTCCTAAATCTTTTCCTTTCTAACTTCATGTCCTTGAGTAGCCACTTAACTTCTCTGTCTGTAAGATAATGACCATAATTCCTACCTCACAGGGTTTTTATGAGGTTTAAATCAGAGAATGGTAAATACAGTATCTAGTCTGGCTGTGATAGACTTGTCTAGTGCATTCATCACTGGGCCATGTGCTTTACATACATTATCCTAAACCTTAACAGTCCTTATCCCCCTTGTGGAGATGATCAGCCTAGGTAAATAATCTGCCTGCAAATGATCTACCACCTGGCCAGAACCACTGGGCTGTGTGTAGATCTCAGTAAATGATGGTGGATCTTAATTGAGCCCTGTTTATAAAATAATTGGGTAGGGAGATTGGGAGGAAATGAAATTCTGCTTCTTAGTTTGAGAGAAAGCATAATTATTAATTATTATTTGCTTTTTTCATTAAAAAATTTTTTTTACCGTTTTTATTTATTTTTGAGACAGAGAGAGAGCATGAACGGGGGAGGGGCAGAGAGAGAGGGAGACACAGAATCGGAAGCAGGCTCCAGGCTCCAAGCCATCAGCCCAGAGCCCGACGCGGGGCTCGAACTCACGGACTGCGAGGTCATGACCTGAGCTGAAGTCGGACGCTTAACCGACTGAGCCACCCAGGCGCCCCTATTATTTGCTTTTTAAGAAAGAATAGGAAGACCGTTGAGGCCAAAATTTGGACCCCGAGTCAGGGTCAAACTCCCAGTTGAAGAGAACGTGTCCTCCCCTTAGCCTTTTTGTCCAGGGAGAATACTCCAACAACCCAAAAGACTTTGCACTATCTAGGGCCCAGCTAAAAACCAGAGAGGTAGGGAGACTTTCCACCTGCTTCTCGGCAGGGTGACCCTCTGCAGACATTCTCTGTACTCTCAAACCCTGCCTGCCTTCTAAGATTTAGAGGCTGGCTTAAGAGTTACTGAAAAGGGCTGATTTTATTAAGCTTATCTGTTTTTCTTCCTTTGTAGCTGGAATAACATACCAGATAAGTTTTCCATCTTCATTTGAAAACTTTTCTCAGTCCGTCACACAGCCAGTTATCGGCCTAGATTTACAAACCACCAACAAGTTTTAATAACCTAAGACAACTGGCAAAATACCAACTGGCAAACTTGCCAAAGACCATAGAATTGGGTGTTTAAATTCCACCATTATACGCATCATGTGCCTGGGCTCAATTTCCTTCCCTACCATTGTCTTCCAGTGTGAAGTGGCCAGTTGGGCTTAACGGATTCATCAAGCATGGTATACCATTTAGTATCATGGATCTTATACACAAAGGCCATAATGTGGGCTGAAAGTAAGCATACTAGGTTCCTATATAGAGAGAATACGATCAATGTTAAATCTGTATGTGGAGTGAAAAGCACAGGATATTTTAGGTACCCTAGATTTCTCTACCACCCAGGGTAGAATTACCTTCTTAAGTGATTTTAGGAGCCTGAGGACCAGAAAAACTATTGTCAAGGCTGGTGGTCAAAGTGGGAGACTATTAAGACAGAATCCCAACACCAGCCCAGAGCTATTTCCACTAGCCCACACCACATTCCCTTTGTGTTGGTTATTTAATAAATTCATTTCACAACCCGTAGAGCACAGTAGGAAACAATGCAATTACTGAACCATAGGAACACAGCTGCCAACATCTTGTTGATTCAGAATTGTCCAAACACTTCCATGTGGGGGCGGGATTGATGCAATTTGCTGGTTCAACAGTTGACATTGATAAATTGGAGTTTCATTTCCTCAGCCTTCTGTTGGAGGTGCTAATGAGCGTTGAAAGGCTGGAGAAACGCAGGAGGGAGACAAGGGAGAACCTTGCCTGATCTACATACTAAGTAATTGAGCCTGTATGATGTAGGCTTGACATGGCTAGGGAATAGGTGGACTCACTGAAGGCACTAATAAAGGCGAAATAAAATTAGCACCATGAATTTTTTTTTTTTAAATGATTTAAGTTCTACTCGCAGATTGTGTAGGCTGGTATCCTCATTTATTAGAGAGAATGTTTGCTTTTCCTAATACTCTTTTGCATGTTTCCTTTTCTATTTCGTGGGGCAGTTTGCCAAGATTCCTTGGCTTCTGGAAAATGAGGGGGTTGGACCAGATGATCTCTGAGGTCCCTTACACGCTCCATTTTTTTACTTCCTTGGCAAGAGAATTTGCCCGAAATGAATTGCATTCCCCCCACACACATTTATCCAAGCCTCTGTTTTCCCATTCATCTTCTTCTTCATTCAAAAAGCACTTGGGATGCTTACTGGGTGCCAGTTACTGTGCTAGGAACTAGTAATAGAGTGGAAAGTAGGCCAGGGCACCACTGGGCCCCTTCTCTCAGGAGTTTACATTGCAATAGCGACACAGGTGAGTAAGTAGAGCAGGTCAGAGACATGATGGGGGTGCGCACAGCAGTATCAAAAGCACACACGAAGGTCCCTAAGTTGGACATCATCGTGGAAAGCTATTCGGAGCAGTAATATTTTAAGTTGCTCCTGAAATAAGAAGGCGAAGATTGGGAGGACATGTTTGGATGGACTTTCTTCTGTGTCCTCCCAGGACTTTTTGAGCATCTTTTCTCTATGTAGTTTCTAGAAGGGATTTATGGGAATGTCATAAAACACAGGCATGGCTTGATGTGGGAACACAACATAGATAAAAGAATGACTTTTGGAGAAGGGGTAACAGTCAAGGCTGATGTTATAAAAGGTTAAAATTTTTAAACAAAAAATCTTAAAAATATTTCCTTTATGGGTGCCTGAGTGGCTCACTTGGTAAAGCATCTGACTTCAGCTCAGGGCCTGATCTTAAGGTTCGTGGGTTTGAGCCCTGCATTGGACTCTGTGCTGACAGCTCAGAGCCTGGAACCTGCTTCAGGTTCTGTGTTTCCCTCTTTCTCTGCTCTTCCCCCACTTACACTCTGTGTCTCTTTCTCAAAAATAAACATTATAGGGGCGCCTGGGTGGCGCAGTCGGTTAAGCGTCCGACTTCAGCCAGGTCACGATCTCGCAGTCTGTGAGTTCGAGCCCCGCGTCAGGCTCTGGGCTGATGGCTCAGAGCCTGGAGCCTGTTTCTGATTCTGTGTCTCCCTCTCTCTCTGCCCCTCCCCCGTTCATGCTCTGTCTCTCTCTGTCCCCCAAAAAAATAAACGTTGAAAAAAAAATTTTTTTTTAAAAAATAAACATTATATATTTATATATATAAACATTATATATTTATTTTGTAATTTCCTCCTTAAATAAGGAATCTGTGGACTACTTATTAAACTCAATCACATCTTTATGAACATCAGCTATTTTAATCATATTAGAGTTGAAAATCTTTTAAAAGTTGTCTCTAATCATTTTATACATGAAGCAAAACTAGAAAAGTTTTAACTAGAAAAGTTAATTTTTTTTCCCAGAATTCAGATAGTTTAATAGCAGAAGTAACTCTAAAACTCACCCCACATCCTCAAACCACCTTCTTTGTTTGGAGGTTAACTCAAGATACTACCTTGACTAGAAAGCTTTCTCCCATACTCTTTCCCACTTTGACAACAAACTCCAGCTTTCCCTCATAGTTTTTGCCAAGTTATTTGAAGTCTTATTACACCTCCTGACATTCATTAGTAATTTATTGTTTCTTCTTTAATCCAACAAATGTTCATTGAACTTTTATAATGAGGGCCTTAAGTACCATGGAACGTTGTTCTTACACTGAGCAAGTTTGCAGTCTGAGGGGAAGGTGGATGCCGTGGTTTTACAGGATGAAATCTTAAGTTCTTCCTTTGGGATTTAAGTCCCTCAGTGAGCTGACCCTATTCTTACTGTCCAGGATTCTCTTGATGAAACTGGGTATACTGCCAGCACAAGACATTGCTACTTTTACTGACAGAGTTCCCACAGAAACAAGTTCCTAGTAAACATAGCAGCCTAGAGAGGAGGTTCAGTGATTTTTGTCTTTTTGGACGAAAGATCGATTCATAGGCTATCTGTGGGATAGCCTTCTCGTGGAAGTATTTGTTATTACTTCCAGGATTTTTATATTTTCTCATCCTTTGAATCTGTTAATTTATTCAAAGCGAGAAATCAGTTTGAATAAAATGGGTTGGCATGGGCTTTCAAAATTAACCTTTTACACATACGAATTACAAAATTCGTAATTAGATATACGAAAGTCCAAGCCAGCCAAGAATAATCTTTTTCCTTCTCTCCAGCTCTCAGAAGAGTAGATTTATCTTGGAGAAATGCATTTTGTTAAGCTGTGAGTAGATGCAGTTAGGAATTCTCCAGCTGCAAGTAATTTTAGAGATTATCAGACATTGATTTACTCAATATTTTTAAAGCAAATTGGATCTTTTTTTTTTTTTTTTTGGTATGGCATTAATTAAAATTAAAGCTGTTCTAAGCGGAATTTCTTTGCAGGTAATCTTGATTTTCTTTATTTTAAAAGTGCTTGGTTCAGGCCACCTATAAATAAACCAGAGCTCAGAATATTCAGTGTGAAAATAATATGCATAAAAATGCAGATTTAACTGTGAACAAATACTATACTAGCTTGTAAATGTATCAAAAATCTAACATATTATGTTATCATATTCTATCATATCTGTTTAGTAGAAACTATAGAAATCAAATGTCAGCCAGTTGTTGGCATTCGTATGATGATCAGGCTGTCCTGTAAAGGATTTATGTCTACACTTATAGCGTGTTTCACCACCTCTGTCTGGTAGCACTTGACTCTTAAACCTGGGCATGAGAGCACTGGTTTAAGAATTTGGAAGTGTTGCTCTAGTCATGACCCTGACACTCACTAGCTTTGTGAGTTTTAGCTACTAGCGGTGCCTCTTTGGCCTTCACTTCTCATGAATGCCAAATGCAGTGGTTAGACTAGAAGTTCTAAGGACTCATGTACTTTTGAGATGGATGAATGTAAGCGATGGGATGTTTCCTTTCGTTGTGCACCCAGAGAAGGAAAAGCCGTGAAAGGTAAAGTGACCTGCTCTTGGCCACAGGGAGAGTCACCAACTCAATAGGAATGGCCAGGCTCTTTCAGATCACTCGTGTGGCCTCACAGTCACCCTGGTAACACCTACCTACCTAGGATTGTTTACAAAGCCTGGTCATTTGCATTTGCCCTTCTGTCTGTTGGGATAACTTCTAGGTGGGTATTTAAAAGTGCAGGAGTAATAAAGTTAGTTGGCAGAATCCCATTTTAATCATCCCACCATGCAATCAAAATTGGTGTCCTAGGGGCGCCTGGGTGGCTCAGTCGGTTAAGCGTCCGACTTCAGCTTAGGTCATGATCTCGCGCTCCGTGAGTTCGAGCCCCACGTCTGAGCTGACAGCTCAGAACCTGGAGCCTGCTTCTGATTCTGTGTCTCCCTCTCTCTCTGACCCTCCCCGCATTCATGCTCTGTCTCTCTCTGTCTCAAAAATAAATAAACGTTAAAAAAAAAAACAATTTAAAAAAATTGGTGTCCTAAATACCTTTTCTATTGAAGCTTATTTTGAAGAGAAACCCCAAATTACAGTGAAGCAGTAGAAGCCACTCTCCAGGGTATCACAGGTTCTTCTTTTCAACCACATCTGAAAACAACTCCTATTAAGAATGAAGAATTTAAGCAGATTCACCACTCCCTATTTTCCTTTGGATTGATACTATTTAAGCATGCTTGGGGCATGTGCAATAAGCATCTATTGGCTTCCTATTAATGATGCCTCTTGGTGGCCTCACATTTAGCAATAAGAGGGATATGTATTTGTTTGTTTAGAATCAAATTACAGGGGCACCTGGGTGGCTCAATCATTAAGCATCTGACTCTTGATTTCAGTTCAGGTCATGATCTCTTGGTGTGTGAGTTCAAACCCCGGTCAGGCTCTGCACTGACCATGCGGAGCCTGCTTGAGACTCTCTCTCTGCCCCTACTTTCTCTCTCTCTCTTTCAAAATAAATAAACGTTAAGAAAAAAGAATCAAATTACATATTTTATGTAAAAACATCCCAAGTAGTGTCTAGGTTCACAAGTGCCGTGTTCAGTTAGTTTGCAGCTGAACTGTAATACTAGTCTTAACGAGCTTGTGTTTGGGAAGCAGCAGTCAGTGCTGCAGGAAGGGAGAGGGAGAGAGAAGGGAGCAGTTTTGAAATTGACAAGAGTCATCTCCTGGCACTGCCTGTTGCAGCCTCCCTGTCTCTAACATCTGTCCTCAGGGACTTCCAGCACTCTGATGACCCACCATCATTTGTAGATTTATTAACCTACAGAGCACTCAGTCCACTCTGGATCAAAACTCCCCCATTTTGGGTGGTGGTTTCCAGCGCAATGAGAAGGTCATGCTCTGATCAAACACATTTATTCTAAGGAGTAAATGGTAATTAGAGCCTTAACTCCCAAAAAGCAATTTCCATTTTCTTCTTTTAATTATGAAAATGAACCTTATTGGTAGAATTTCTGGCAAGAGGAGAGGGAAAAGACAGACAGAGGGAGAAATCTAGCTCCAGGTTCAGTTTTCCTTGTCTGCCCCTGTATTTCCCAGCTTCTTTCACTTCCCGACCCCCTGGTGTTTGAAAGCTTCAGTTCCCTTGCAATAGTGGAGGAGGTGTTGTGAGGATGAGCTGCAGGAAAGGGGAAAGCCCATGTGGATAAGTCGTCACAACTCACCCATGTGATGTCCATAAGCCCATTTTGTCTTTTAAGTCAGATACCTGGGTTCAAAGACCAGATCTACAGACTATATACTTTTGGGCATTATTTAACGTCAGAGATTCCATTTCTTCATGCTACCCAGGGGCATCATAAAGATTAATACATAAGCAGCCTTTGGCCCAAAGTAGATGCTCAGCAAACGGGTTCTGTTATTAGGAGTCCAGGCGTGATTAGATAGTGGCATTAGGAATATCTGGAAGGTGACAGCATCAGAGAAATTTCAAATAAGTGACATGTATGTTATTATTTGAAGGGTGCCCAATGTCAGAGACCATTCTGATTGTTTTCAATAGATTTCCGGGAACGGAAAACAGGTGGTGGAGCTGTATGTTGTGTAGGTCACCCAGCTATGGCACCTCCAGATGTGTGCAGGGGAAGCCAGCTGGGCTGCTCCCAGGAAGTGTGGGGGGGTGTCACAGGGCCATTGCAGAGAGCGCCTGGGGCAGGATGCTGGAGGAGGGCTCACACCTAGCCTGAGCAGTCCCTGGGACCACACACTTTCATCCGCAGTCCTTTGTCATCTGTCTGAGGCAAGAATCAATACCAGAAGGGGAAGGTGACAGATCGTTCATTGCCCAGAGACTGCCTGTAAATCCAGCACCTGCTATTTTTTTCTAACTGCTTTAAAGGAACTTCCACTCGTGTCTTTTCCCTGCAACATGGAGACTCACCTAGATTTTGAAAGGAATTTGGAAAGGTCTGCAATTCCCTTTTCTGTTGTTAGGAGTTGTTATTTCAGGGGAATGAAAGATGTGTCCTGTACCATTCTGTTTCAGTGATATCAGCACTCAGAATGTCTTTCTTTCCTTTTTGTTTCCATGTGTTCCTTAGTACTCATGACTTTGAGAGAGATCTATGTCTGGAAGGTCTGTGTTTACCTCTGCATGCATCTAGGAGACATTTGCTTTACACCTCTGAGCTCTGACTTGCTGCAGATTCACTCTTCCTATATCCCTGTCTTTCCCCTCCACCCTGGAACACAACACTCTTTTTCTGTCTGGACTCTGGAGAGTCAGAAAGAACAGTGAAGACCATCAAGTCTGCTCACCTCAGATGGGAGTGAGGACATGACCTAGAGAGGGGAAGTGACGTCCTCGTAGAGAGCCTCAGCACCCTGGGATCATCAGGTGTCCCGCTTCGCATGAGGTCTTTTGAGATCCATGGCTTCTCTCCTCCCCTGAGCACCTGCTGTGGGGCTGGAAGATCCCCTCTGCTTGCTGCCTCCACTTCTGCAAACTGCTGACCCTCCTTGCAGGGTCTGCAGAGGGGTAGAAATAGTCAAATGAGCCAGTAAAGTTGGCAAAAAGTGAAGTCTGTTTTAGACAGCTTTAGAATGATTAGAGCAGGGAATTGGGAACCCCCCAACAGCATTCTGTATAGAGTAGATCTTTTGTAAGCACTGATTTATTTTTCTGCTGAAGGCCAGCCTCGGGCAGAATTGGGAAATAGCCAGCTTGATTTTCAGACCTTCTTTCCCTCTCTCTTAAAGCTGTAGTACTCTTACTTCAAATAGAGGCATCAGAGGAAGCCCAATATGTAAAACAGATACAAGTGGTTGGAGTGGGCAGGAGACCCAGGTTCTGCCCCTGTGGTGCATTTGGCGGGCAGGGGACTTCCTTACCCTTCCCACCCACCCAGCCTCCAGTCATGAAGGACTCCCCAGGAGACCTGGCCCTTGGGCTCAGTTTGGAAGCCACCATTGCAACGAACAGCCAGCGAGTGTTTGGAACTCTGGCAACCTTTGTTGATCACTGTAGGTAGATCCTTTAACCCGCTGAGCCTGATTTTCTTTTCTTATAAATTGAGTAGAAAGCACCAAACTGCAAGAGTTTTTTTCATCTACAAATTGAGATAACCAGTAATATACTTGGCTCATAGCAGAAACTCTGGAAATATTGAGTCCCACCTCTCTTTTTATCTTTTTTTTCATTCCCCTTTTCTATGCTGCTTTCCCTTAGATGTCCCCTCCACTCTTCAGAAGCCCAGAGGCCTCTGGCACTGGCACTCTCCAGACTGCTCAGCTCTCCAGGAAAACTGAGTCATTTATATTCTAGTGGCAGCTCAGGGCAGCCCTTTCATCCCCAGGAGCATTTCCTTTGGCACCTCCAGATTTTAGCAGAAGAGGTCCCTCCTTGCCTCTCTGATTTTTAGTTAGTTGAGAGCTGGCTGAATAACTGACATCCAAGGGAATTATACTGAGGGACTTGGTAATCATTCCTTTCTTACAGACAGCAGTCTGACTTCTATCCCTGGTTGAGTCCTAGTCTAGACATTTATGTAACGATGCAGTTACAGAATAAGGAGGATTCCTTAAAATCCTTGCATTCTGCAAAACTGCACTCTCAAAGTGACAGAGCTTGTGTGCAGATCACTCAGAACACATTTGACTTTGGAACCAGGGCGTTAACAAAAGCAATAGCAATACTGAAAAATAAATATTACTCCAATGTAGGGCTTTACCTTTACAAAAAAAAAAAAAAAAGTGGAAGGTGGCTTGACAGAAAGTGTTTTAGAGAAAAAAAAAAAAAAGACAAGATAAAGTTGTTGAATTTTGAAGACAAAGGTAAAATGCACCAAAATCAGAAAATAAGGGGGTGCCTAGGTGGCTCAGTTGGTTAAACGTCCGACTTCAGCCCAGGTCATGATCTTGCAATCTGTGAGTTCGAGCCCCATGTTGGGCTCTGTGCTGACAGCTCAGAGCCTGGAGCCTGCTTCAGATTCTGTGTGTGTCTCTCTCTCTGCCCCTCCCCTGCTTGCTCTCTCTCTCTCTCTCTCTCTCTCTCAAAAATAAATAAATGTTAAAAATTTTTTTAAAAGAAAAGTATTTCCAGGACAGATTACATCCTAGTCTGAGTGAAAAGGAATGTGAGCATCATTCTCTCTGTGGGATGCTACATTCTGCTGTGTTTGAGCATGTTTTGTTTAGTGGCTATTCCTTGGTTGTACAAAATATTAACATTCTTGGAAAATTACGTATGACCCTAACACTACTTTCATTGTGCTGACATAATGCCAGTCCTATACAAGCTAGTTCATGTTACAGTGGCTCATTCTGTATCTGGACAGACTGTTCCTAGATCTCAATAGCTTAATCCCTAGGCAGCAAACTCAGGGACAGAGGTGATGAGTAAGGTCCATCCCTGTCCTCAGAAAACCACATGATCTTGTGTGAGACACGGAAATACGCTCAAATAGCTGTAATACCAGTCACACCGTAAATGTCATGAAATTTCATATCAGGTTAATCAAAAGGCAGTGCGAAGAGAGAAAGGAAAGAGTACGTCGGGGGCGGGAGGGGGTAGGAGGCAAAAAGCTTGTAGAAGGGGTAGAATTGGCAGGATTTCATCAGGCAAAGACAGAGGGGAAAGAGAAGAGAATAAGCAAAGTCTTGGGGACCTGATAGCGCAGGACATACTTGGGGGACTGGTATAGTTTGGGGGCTTCACTTTAAGGCTGGAGCCAGTGAGAAATATAAGGGAACAGTAGGATGAGGTTGAAATAGAAGTTGGCCTCTGAATGTAGGAGGCCTTGACAGAGATGGGGGCACAGTCAAAGAATTCTGAGCAGGTGAATGATGTGTTCAGTCAGAGCTGTCGTTTACAAAGCTCCTTTTGGCAGGTTATGCTGGGTGATGGTGCTGGGGAGTAGGATCCAATTAAGAGGTATTGCAGTAGTCCCCGTGAGAGATGTGGGGGCCTGAGCTCCACAGTGACGGGGCCGTGGGATGTATGGGGAGGGCATGACACGAGACAGTTTAGAGCAGAATCTCAAGCATTTATCAACTGAATGGATGGTATAGGGCTCTGATAGTACCTGTCCAATGATGATGTTTATTGTTTAGTAACGATAGCCAGTGTGGAGCCTTATTTTGGAATGTTTGAGAGTTCATGCCGAGGGCCGGCAGGGGCTTTGACACACCTGGGTTCTGTGACTGGTCAATACTGAAGTTTGGGCAAAACTCGTGCCCCTCAGGTTACTGCTAGGTGATCCACGTGTGCCCTCAGCTCTCAAAGGGAAGACAGTGTTCCCGATATTGACACCTGCCCAACTGCCCAGAGCCCCAGTTTCTGCTTATGTTCTGACCATAGAACCATGCACTTTTAGATTGGGAAGACCTTAGAGACCATCCTGAAACCCTTTGCTGAATGGAAAACTATGGCCCAGTAAGGTCAGGTGTGTGTCCAGAGTAAGTCAGGGGCAGAACCCAAAATAGAACCTAGGACCATCACTCACCAATCTTCAGAAAACCTTTTAAGTAATGGATGGCTGTGTATTAGCATTTCCCAGAGAAGCAGAGCCAATAGAATATAAAAGGAGATGTATCATGAGGAATTGTCTCATGCAGTTATAGAGGCTGAGAAATCCTCCTACCTGTCATCTGCAAGCTGGAGACTCAGGAAAGCTGAGTCTGCAATTTGTTCCAAAGGCCGTGAGAATGAAGGGGAGCCAATGATGCAAATTCCAGTTGGAGGGTGGGAAAAGATGAGATGAAATGCTCCAGCTTGAGCAGTGAGGCAGAAAACAGGGGCACATTTCTCCTTCCTCCACCTTGTTTTTGTCCGTGCCCACCCATGCTGGAAAGGGCAACCTACTTCACTGAACCCACCAGTTTAAATGCTAGTATCATCTAGAAACACCCTCACAGACACATCCAGATATACTTGACCAGAAATCTGGGCATCTCCTGATGCTCTCAAGTTGACAACTCAAATCAGCTATTGTATGCAGTTCGGAATTGTTGATCATGCTTAGTTCCTACAGAGCATTTTCTAACTTTGCAAAGTTTTAGTTCACCAGTTTCTTTTTTGACCCTCATTTGATCTCATGGGTAAACAGACATTGTTCCCCTTCACGGGTAAGCAAATGAAGGCATGACAGGTAATGACCTTTCCCGTCACATGGTGAATTAATGGAAGATCAGAATTGAGCCTAGGTTTCTTATCGTGATTCCATTTTCTTTTCCACACTTGGATTGTAAATTCTGTGGCTATGCTAAACCATTGGTTCTCAAAGTGTGTCCAACATCAGAGTCACCTGAGACCTTATTAGAAACACAAATTTTTGAGCCCTGCACCAGACCCAGTGAAGTAGGAACTCTGGGGGCTGAGGTCCAGCAACCTGTGTCTTAATAGTTTCTCCAGATAATTCTGCATGCTAGGTAGAAAACCACTGTGGTAACAAGACAGAATCTGTTTGGTATCCATGATTTCACTACATTTTGCTCGTTTATCAGTCATCTGAGAACATAAAGGATGGTATTAAGCTGAAACTGACCATAAAAATTAGTACATCTTTCTTTTTCTCTTTCTGCCATTTCCCTCCCACCCACTTTTCCCTTCCTCTGTCATCCAGGTGCATTGTGGTAACTTTTGACTAAAAGTGTTTTCTGTTCCTGGGGCACCTGGGTAGCTCAGTCGCTTAAGCGTCTGACTCTTGATTTCAGCCGAAGTCAGGATCTCATGGTTCGTGGGTTGGAGCCCTGTGCCGGGCTTTGTCCTGACAGCACAGACCCTGCTTGGGATTCTGTCTTTCTCCCTTTCTCTCTGCCCCTCCCCTGCTCATTCCCTCCCTCTCTCTTTCTCTCCCTTTCTCAAAATAAATAAACTTTTTAAAAAGTGTTTTCTGCTCCTTAGAAAGCTGGCAGAGTTGGTCATGAGCTTTCATATATCCAGCCCATGTTACTTGACACTTACAAAGCTTGGGGAAACTAAAAAGAACAAGGAGGGAGGAAGATGGTTGACTAGATAGACAAATACTGTTACATGACTTTAAAAAAAAAAAGTCACATGCCCAAATAATAAGACCAGTGTTACTGACTTAGAGAAGTGTGAACAGAATGCTATTTTAAAAGGAAAATTACATTTTTTCAACATCTGCAAATTTCTAGAAACCGTGTTGGGAGTTTTAGGTAACTTTTTCCTTCAAGCCTCATAATAGCTTGTGAAAGAGGTATTATCTTCATTTTTTTTTTTAATGAGGAAACTAAAGTTTCAGAAAGTCAAGCAACTCATCCAAATGTCAATGTAGCTAATAAATTGCGAAGCAAGTGTTCACATTCAAGCTTTTCTATATCCTAAATTCATAATCTCTGTCACATCATGCACATTATCTCTTCGGCATCTTTCTTTTCCATATGCCTTTCTCATCCCAAAGGTATAGAATTCTGTCAGTGGCTGGATGACATCCCATCCTTATGACAGGATTGCTGCAAACAGCATGTGGGCATCTTGGATTCATCAGAGAGTCCATACTGTTTCTCAAACCCAAATCCATTTATAACTAACTTTGAAAGCATATCTATAAAATCAGGTATGAATTAAAAAATATGTATCCTATCTATACAGTCGTTAGGACTTTTTCTTCATATTTTTCTTTTTTTTTTTTTTTTTTGAAGCCAGTCTAACGCTGGTGGAAAAAAAAAAGGAGGGAGGGAGAGAAGAAGAAAGAGAAGGAGAAGGAGGAAGAGGAGGAAAAGGAGGAGGAGGAGGGGGAAGTAGGGAGGGAGGAGGGAGGAAGGAAGGAAAGAAAGAAGGAAAGAAAGAAGGAAGGAAGGAAGGGGAAAAGAGAAGAAAGAAAATTAGGAATGCCTGACCTCTAGTGGAAACACTAAAAACTTCCCATGGTTCTGCTGGAAGGCTTCTCTTCAAACCTCTTCCTCTCCATGTTTAAAATGGAATTCTGGAATTTCTCATCTGAAAGCTTCTCTCATGAAAAGACTGGGGTCTGTGTGCAAAGGTAATTTTTGTCACTCCCTTAAAAATGGGGCTTCTGCATCTCAAATTCACACCGCACTTGGGTGTGAGTCTTTTAATGACCTTTCTCAGGTAAGCACCATCTTTTAAAAATATTCTTGTCCTTTGGTCTTTTCCCCACTTAACTGTAAATCCTAACCTGACTGGGTTTTTGGAAGGGACACTGTATAAATATGAGTGTCTGTGGTTAATCCATTGTGTCTAAATTTGCCTTCGGGAGAGTTGATAGCTCTGGAAAGTGAACGCTTCTATTCACACTGTGTAATCTTTGGTTTCAGGGACTAAGCTGTAATTGTGCCCATCACCGCAGGCTTCTTGCCTGGCTGCCAAGCCAGCCCTACAGCCTATACTCACTGACCCACATATGTGCTCCCGAGTGAGGAGTGGAGTGTGCCAAGAGCCCTCAAGCATTCTCGGTTGATTACACAATTGCTTTGTCTAAGTTGAAGATTGAAGTAGAGGACAAAAATCAGCCACTATCTGATGGGTGGAAAGAGAGAGAGGGTGTGAAAAAAAAAATAACTGGAAGAAATCTAACAACAAAACAAAAAAACCCAGATCTTTTTCATTCAGAGCAGAATGAACAAGTGGGAGGTCGCCAATGTTAATGAGTCCCTCAGTCATAAGGAGTGAGAGATGTCCTAACTTTCCTGAATCTCAAATGCTGTCATGTTTCCAAAAGTTGCATCAAGGTTGTGTCTTTCTTGATTTGAAGAACAGGTAGTCTCCGCTCTAAAAGATTTTAGAGAATTATAGGTGCGGTGAACCCCTTCCTCTACCTTGACAGCTTTGCCTTTCTTGAATACATGCAATTAAACTGTCTGCTTTAAAATTGAGGGAGGGAATAGACAGTCTCAATTTTTGAAGGCATTTCAACATTGCTAGTTTAAAACATGTATGTGTCCCTGGAGATGACGCTTCAGTCATGAGTGGGCCTCAGGGACCCATAGTTTCCACAGACTCCTGGTTAGAGACCCACATACGGAATGGAGAGAGCCCTGGACTGAGGACCAGGACTTTAAATTCGTTTTTAGCACCTGTGCCAGGTGTGGTGCTGTGTCACCTTTGCCTTTTGGGCCTCAGCAACCTGATCTGACAACTATGACAGCTGGAGTATTTAACCTGGAAGGTCAGTTCTGGCTCCAGTCATCTATGACTCATTCGTTCATTCTATGTGTGGAGTACATACATACGAATTAAACTTTGTCCCTGGGAGTCCAAGAGTTCCTGAACTGGCAACTGATTCAACAATAATCTTTACCACTATAAAGTTAAAAAAAAAAAAAACACCTTTTATTTCTCCTCTAATAGCCACCATGTTAGTTCACAATTCTAGCTAGAATATTGAATTGCCCTATGTTAGTTCACAACTCGTAGCTGTTCAACCCCTTTTCAACCCCACACTACGGAGTCTTGCTCCCTTTTTTGATGGTTGGAGGACAAGTAGAAGTAGGAGGGGAAAAAGCCATCTCTCAAAATACCACTTTCCCACTTCATCATTAAGAGATTCACTTCTTGACTTCCTCTTTGACTTTCCCTTCTTTATTGTGTTTAAAAACTCTGCAACAATTTGACCCTCTTTCAAATGATCTTCCCGTGCTTTTAAACTGCAAATTTCAACCCCCGCACCGGGCTTTGACTGGTTGTTTTTTTAAGTCTGACTTCTTTTGATGTGAACATTTTCAAGCTCAAACAATAAAGTATGTTTCTACCCAGATACTGAAAGTAATTATCAGATAGACAATCGTGGCTCTGAAATAGAGTCCGCTCTTTGTCATGCTGTCAGTACTTATATTCTGTCTGTTTTTCTTGGAAATACTGATTTGATCCCCTCATCCTTCCTTAAATTATAGGTATGGGTGTAGTTGTACCAATCCAGACTTTGATGTGGAACATTCTGGCCTTTTATAATGGGAAAACTTTTAAGACTTCTTAACTGAGTTATTTTTTGAGATAGCAGATTTTTGGGACGTTACTACTTTGTTGTTTGGAAATCTGATTGAGGGTGTTAGTATTTGACATAAGATTTATTTAAATGAAGATGAAGACAATATAGGCAAGGGGTCATCATCATTAATTAATATGCCACAGTAATGAGGCATATGGAAAACTGATTAATAACTGTTGACTGGACACTTGAAGGCAAGTTATCTCCTAGGAATGCTGTATGTCTCTTTTGCTGGCATACAGAAAGAAAGAGGGGCATCGCGTCAGTAGCCCATCCAGGCCAGGCATAACTGAGACCTCTAGGTTTATCATCTATAGATTGCCCCTAGCAGAACAGGCTTTACCTCTCCAGCCCTTTCTCCACCTTTCTGCCCACCCTGCAACAAATCAATTAGGAACTTGGTAAGGAATCCAAATGACACAGTTTTCCTTTCTTCAAAATAATTGAATGTGGTCAGACTAGTTTTTAATCCAATTTAGGCCAAACAACCATGTAGGTATTTTGTGCACTTGTATTGGCCAGTCTTTGCAGCTGGCAAAAGCCTCAGTTCCCATATCTGTGCAATGAGAATTCTAATGCTCTTCACATAAATGACTGATGGCCATTCTCAGGGAACGGCAGAACACACATTCGTACGGAGCATACAGTGTAAATCAATATGTGTTTTACTTTTATTGATTGAATCCAGGTTAAAAAATCAGTTTCCTTTTTATTAATAACCTTGGCTCCCAAAATCTTTTGGTGTATTTACTTATTTGTAGTCAGAATCAAACAGTTTCCAGAGAGAGTGGTATCTTAACCTTATAACATCAAGGACTATTTCCTCCACCTTCTCGATACCCGTTATTCCTGTCACTTGAAGCTTTATTTATGATTTTTTTTTTCACTGTAGCAAATCGGAGCTGAAACTCTGTGCCTTGCAACAAGGTCTTCTAATATACTTTGAGAATCAATTGTCAATCACATCGCCTGCCCAGACAAAGCATCTTTTAGTCTTGGCTCAACCTAGATAGAGCCTGTGAGCTCTTGAATTACCAACAGATTTCCTCTGGGAAACCAGAAGGCAAAGTTCAGAGTCACTGGGTGGTACCTTGAATTACCACTGCCCACGGGAGGGTTGCTTGTAATATAGTCTTATCAAATCTTACCGCTTTGCTAAGCCTCTGCTTCCCCAAAGCTTTCATTTTAGGATTCTTTGATTATGGTTCCCAGCTATAAATGCTAGGTAAATGAATGGGGTGTGGGCGCCATCTCCTGGCAGTGATTGGAAACTGCTTAGTAAGACAGAATCCATTTACCTGCAGGGTCTGTTCTTGCACATTAAAGGAAAAACGCACCATTTATCATTAAAACACACACACACAGGTATTAGACTTTGATCTTAGATCACACTGTAATTACATAGTAGCTTTTCTTCTAATCTCTGGCTATGATTGTGGGCTAGAAATTGGTGCTTTGGAAAATATCCTAGAGTTAAATTATTCTTGGAGAGTACGAGATGCCTTTGTGTAGTTACCGTATAGTTAGTTTAGGGTCAGCTCATTAACAGGGTCATAGCTTCTCCTTTCCTTCTCTTCTGTAGATGGAGTGTGATTCCTTTGCTTATAGATATAGTGGCTCTGGAGTTCTTCATTGGGTCTGGAAATGACAGTGTCAAATTGACACTATCTGTGTAAGTTTATCTATCACCCTGGCAATTCATCCTGGAAGATGCTCATAAACTCTTATCTTTACGCTATACCATCTATTTATTCATTCAACTGACATCTGTTGAACTTTTGCCGTGTTAGGTTAGGGGATACACATATCATCTGACAAAGGGACACTTGACAGGTCAACAAATAACTGATAATTGGCCTAAGCACTACGCTAAAGAAAGTATGGGCAAAGGTCACCTAATGGAGAGATTAAATACATCATTCACAATTTTTTCCATATATTTTAGAGGAACAGAGGCAGAATAATCCCAGGTGGAAGCTGAAAGAGAAATGTGATTTTGGCTTTTGAATTTGGTTTGACCTTTTACATATTAATAAGGCGGGTGCACTTGAACAAGCTCCATTCTGAAGGTTGGTTCCTGCAGTAAACTGGGAAGCTGGCTTTTTCTCCTCAAACCTACTCCCTATTGTTTTCTTTGTAATTTGAGGAAGAAATGCCAGTTTCAAAGTAATATATAAGTTTTCATCTCTCCAAAGTTTTCTAGAATTGGAAGAGGTTTTAGAATGTCCTTTGGAAAATGAGAATTGGAATATCAGCAAAGCAATAAATTAATAGGAAAGGTGCTAACTGTAAATGAACCAGAAAACAAGCTTGCTGAGCGAAGAAAGGTGATGAACCCTTTCTAGGAGTTATGCTCAGATGTAGTTTTATAAGCCACGTATACCAGATCTATACCTTGATTGTGGGAAAGAACAAGTAATTCATTATCATTGGATTGTGCTTCTGGTCTCATGGCCATTTATAAATCTGACATGTTATAATTTTATCCAGAATTATTAGAGATGTGCCTGTCTAGTATTGCTACACACACACACACACACACACACACACACACACACACTCGTGTGTGCACATGCCCATGCACGTGCAGTCCCCAAAACAAGAACTACCTTGGTGTGGTACTAAGAAGCAGGAGTAAGGGAGTAGAGCAATTGAAACACAGAAGAGAGAAAAGCCAATGAAGTGTTATTGAGCTAATGAGCACATTAATCTTGTGAGACCCTCTCGGAAGTTGTATAGAACCCATTTCAGAATTGTCCTAGTAGGATCTGGGGAAGCTGGGGCATTGGTTCACCGATTCCTGCCCCCATTGGTTGAGGATTGCCACTAGTGGTGTCCATTGTTGTGCATCGCGCCCCCTGTACTTCCTGGTAGTGCCAGAGCAGAGACGGCCCCCAAAGGAGCAGACTCATTGGCCTTGAGAAGGGAGACTGCCGGCTTGCAGGACACTGCCTACCTCAGCTGCAAGAACATGGCAGGGCATCAACATCATCTCCTACACACATACACATGAGTGTACACACACACACACACACACACACACGCGCACCACCTACTTGTATATTCATACATATTAGAAAAAAAATAAAATAAGGTGAAGTCAATAACAATAATAAGGATTCATTATACTATTATCTCTACTCTTGTTTACGTTTGAAAATTTCCAGAGTAAACTAATTTTAAAACAAGCTCATTGCTAGCCAATGATGATTTTAAAATCCTCTAGAGGAGCCGTCTTTATTTACATTGGGATCATTTTGAGGTAATGTAGCAACTCTAAGTGTGTAGTGTAGACTACAGCTATAAAGTCCAGTTTTAATCAATAGTCTCGTACTTTCTTAGGCTGCTGGGTCACAGGAAGGATAGCTCTTCACATAGGCTCATGGATACCAGTTGGTTTCTTGGTTTTGTTTTTGTTTGGGCAGGGGGTGGGGGGTGGGGTGGGGGAGTCTGTATTTAGAGAAGACACAGGATTCTTCATGTTTCTTTCCCCATGGTTTTCAGTGTGTCTGAGCTTAGGTTTTCAGTGAAGAAATGTTGCCACAGTAGATACTGTGTCCACAGAGGAAAGATTTTGCTGCTTCAGAACTCGGAACTGAGCTTATGGCTCTGTGGTTACGATTTCCTTTGGTATTGACATTCTCAGCCACCCTCAGTCTGTCTCCCCACCTTAGTAGTAGAAATTTAGGGGATTTGACTTTAAAACTAAGGCTTCACTCTTAGACTGAACTACGTAAATTAGACTATGCGTCTAAATAGATGTGAACATTCTCAAGAGTGTGTCGTGGGGTCCTAAAAGAATGCCAAGGGTGTTGTTGTGATTAAGACAACTTGTGGAATGCTCTCTGAAAATTGTCTGAGAATTAAGTATCCAACACATACACGTGCCTGCATACATAGTTATGTGTCACAACTATTTTACTCATATTCTTCATTCCTTAGGGATGCCTAAAATCAGCTGTTCATCTGTTTTAGAAATCATTTCCTTCCAAAATAGAATTTGTTTTATTTTTACATGGGGAAATAAGCTTCCACTATTTCCTAGAATGTTGTATATGGCAATTTCAAAGGCTTGAAGATATGAAGTTGTTTATTCTCTTAGAAGAAACTTTTTAATGCTGGAAAGCAGCATGGGAGAGTGTGAAATCAATTTGAATTTGGATCTCGGCTCAGCTGTTGTGACTATGAACAATTTACTTGACTGATATTCATTGGGATTTCCTCACCTATAAAATGAGGGCAGTCTTACGTTCTTGAAAATGCCAAGAGCTTTGGATAAGGTAACAGTAAAACATTCCGCCTGTGCCTTGATGCACAGTACAGCCAATAAACGTGCCCTTCTCAGCCTTTGGCATGAGATGTGCGTAGCTTGAAAGTGTGCTGTGGAAAGTCAGCCCTCCTTTTGCTGTTATGTGTGTTACTACTAGTAACACACTCCTCTCTCTCCTTTTAAAACTGGCAGAGTTACAGATGTGACCGCAGCTGGGCTGCAGATTAAAAATGAAAATGGGTAAACCTGATGAGAGAGCAGCATCCAGCATTGGAGTCTGGTGTACCCTTGGGTTTCTTACTGCTACTGTTTCTGGGCCCCCCATGGGATGGCCAGAGGTGGCTTTAGGAGTCTACGGTGTAGTTATCTGTCTTCAGTAGTAGGTTTTTGTCATGAGCGGCCACTTCGGGAGACATCTAGACTCAGACTCCATCGCATATTTGTCTTTTTAGTCTGCTGCAGCACCCCCAAAGATTAGGATTGATCATCTCTTGGGACAGGAAATGCCCTCTCTCGACTGGCAGCATTGTTAGAAAATTCTACCTGATACAAGACAGGTCTTTCACTGACAGATCAGGCAGAATATTTCTCTCTATGCCTTCTACTTACTGGAATCCTATAGGTAAAGCCCATTTCTTTACCGAGGTGACTCATCAAATATTTAAAGGTGGATCTCATGGCCTTCTTGAATTTTCTATTCTCCAGGCTAAATGATACACACTCCACTTCCTCTTCTGTGTTTTCACTAGGACCTTTATTCATTTCCTTCAGTATTATTATCTCAGCTTATAATTACATGTTCATTAGTGTATGATTATTTGATTAGTGTGAGAGCTGTTCATGCTCCTTTTCAAATATTTCTGTCTCTCTACCTTCTCAGCTGGAGGTAGAATTGTACTTTCTTCCCGGGGGTTGGGTGAGACCATGTGACTGGTTTGGTTTTGGCCAGTGATTTATGAATGAGAATGACATCTGTCACTTCCAGGCCAGAGCATTTAACTGCTGAAGAGATCCTCCAGGGCTTTCTTTTCCTGCAGTGAGTAACTGTGAAGTTCTAAATGAGGGTTGCTCTAGCTGCCTGGGTCCTGGTTTAAGAAAAGAAGAGCCTCCAGCCAACTCCTCATGGTCATACAGCCTGAATGAAAACAAGACTTTGTTGTTTTAAGTTACTGAGACTTTAGCTTTGTTACTCAGCATAACTGCATCTGTCCTGACTGATACAATTATATGTGGCTTTCTCACTAAATGATAAGTGTTGTGTACTGGGGCTGTGTGTTTCTCTTCACCTTTGTATCTTCGGCACCTAGCACAGTACTGGCTGAGAGAAGCCACTAATACTATGTGTTGCATGAATGAACAAATTAAACCTGAGTTTTGAATTCCGTCCATTTCTGCAAGTTCCTGAATGTAGCTTACTATATTATTTCTCTTCTAAAATGTAGACAACCCCATTCCCCAATCAAACCCAGCTTTCCAGTTTCAGAGAAGATAAGTGGTTGCACAGACATGCCCAAAATGCCTTTCAATGCAAACCACACTTAACTGAGTCTCAGGCAGAGGTTAATGGGGTACAGCTGACTTAGATCTAAACGCCTCCATCACAAACTTCTCACTTCTTCTGAAGATCCAGAGAAAGGTGGTCTGGTCATCACTGATATATGTTGGTGTCCTCAGGTAGCCATTTAATACCATATTGGCAGTATTCTTGCTTTCCACTTGCTGTTGTTTTTTCATCTTTCAGGAATGAGCCTTCTAAAGTGAACATGGCTTGTAAAACTGACAATATGTAGCTTTCATGGCCTGTTGTGGCTATGGGAAGCTTCTAGGTGGAGCTAATAAGATGCCCCTTTGAATCTTGCCAAGAAGTTCTAATTGGCAAAAGCCATGACTTTTTAAACTGTCCTAAGAACTAAAAAGAAAAAAAAAGAAAGGGCAAGACTTATGAGATGAGGAAAATATATTGATAATGTGTACTGTATGCATGTTCTCAGATCTCTGTCTTTATTGGCTGCCGAGTAGGTACCAGACCACGTGTTAAGTTATTTGATGTGCCTGTTCTCATTTTATCCCTGTGACCACCAACTAAATTTTAGTTGTCATTCCCTAACTTCATTCCCCAACAGATGCCCAGAGTGGTTAATTATGTTGTTCATGGGTGAATCAGACTTGATTTCAGGCCTAACTCATGCACATTGTGTTCAGAATAGCATAGTAGACTGTGACAAAGAAACTGATTTAAAAATTACGCTTTTTTTTCATTATGACTTTTGCCTTTTTTTTTTTTTTAAGTAGGCTTTATGCCTAGCACAGAGCCCAACGTGGGGCTTGAACTCATGACCCTGAGATCAAGACCTGAGCTGAGATCAAGAATTGGATGCTTAACTGGCTGAGCCACCCAGAGCCCCTTTCACTCTGACTTTTGAATTATTAGTCAATGATCTTACAGATATATGCTGGCAGTATTTCGTATTATGTTGTGTAGCAAATCCCATGATCCTTGGGATGTGTTACTGGGGTACTGGCATTGACTGACACAATGGTACACTCAACAAGCAGTTGCCTTCTGATCCCAGGATCTGTGTTAGCCACTGTAGTAATAAAACCTGACTGCAGGAGCTTATGGACGATCGGCTGTGACAATTTGCTGAGCTTCTTTGCCAATTACTGTGTCAAATGCTTTATATTGTTATCTTATTTAGGGGGAAAAATAAGCCGTGAGTACAGCCCGCTATTCAATAGGCATAGAAAGTGCTAATGTAAGAACTCAGACCAAGGCCCTCCATAGGGGTGTACGGGTATTTATAATGCAGGGCATTTGTTCAGAAGGAACAAGGAAGGGCTGGAATCAGGTCTGCCCTCTGCTTGCCAAGCTGGATGCCATCCCACATGATGGCCTTCAGCAGAGGAGGCACCCATGGGCCAGCAGCAGTCTGAGCACAGCTAAGGGAGAGAATACTCTATCCATCTCCCTTCACCTAATATGTTTTATATGCCTTGCATGTGCTAAAGGCCTTAGACAGGCTTAGTTAAATCTTCAGAACAACTCTATGGAATAGGTGGTGTTTGCTATTCCAGTTTTACAGGTAGTGGAGAAAGGGAAGAACATATGGGGAAAATTAATGAAATATCTACTATGTGCTTAGACATTTCATATCGACCCTGTAAGTGTGGTTATGTGGTTGGTTGGTTGGTTTTTTTTTAAATAGATGAGGAATTGGAAACATAAAGAGGTTAAATAACTTGTCTGAGTTATTTAAGTAGTAAATGGCAAACCCACAGTTAAACCCAAGGCTATCTTAGTCCAGTGCTCTTGCATACATATTTGTATCAAAACAAGGGAAGATCAGGGGAGACTCCTTTGAAGAGGCATCTTTTGAATCAGTCCTATTACCATATATACTTAGTTTTTACCACACATGGGTTAATCAGTTTTTTAAAAGATTTAAATAAGATTACATGCACTTGTCTCAGAAATTATGCCAAGTAAAACAGACTCTTTGCATTATGGAATATATTGTTATAACCATTAATATTAATGACCACTCAGCAGATTATTGAAAAGCTGGGAGGTTCCAATCGTGTCTTACTTCTCTATTTCCTGTGTCTTATAGTCTATTTATTTTGGAATAGTAATAGCTTCTTGCAAGATTCTTCCTTATGATAAATTCTATTTATGATTAGATCTGTGATAGGTATCTTATATTAGATCTATCTATGGTAAGATTCTATTCTTCCTTATGATAAAGGTGGATGCTCAGACATGTTCTGCTGCTTGCCCAAGGCCACACTACAGCTTTGACCAATGAAAGCTCAAAGTTGACACTTTACCTTCAGACCCCCTGCTACTTTCCTTTCAAGCATTCTGCATTTATGTCAAGTTCAGTTGTTGTCATAAGGAAAACAGTATATATATGCCATTCTGACCTTTGCAACAACTGTGGAAATAAGACAATGCTGTTAATCTGTCACCTGGGCTGTGTGATCTTGAATGAGTTATTTCTCCTTTCTGAACCTCCTCTGTAAGGTGAGAGACTCCATGATTTCTTGTCACGAATGAAGAAAATCTTCCCCAAACTGGTATCATTAAAACTCCTGCAGATTGGTGCCTTTCTTGGAATAAGGTGGCCAGCCTACTTCTCAGAATGTTTCTCAGAATGTCAAGTAAGCCTGACAAAAACATTTATTTCTTTGAAGTGTAAATCAATTTTTTATAGGAAGGTTTTATTATGTATTAACAACCAATAGACGGTTCCCCAAGGAGATGTATCAGAATCACAGAAGCATTTTGTCAACATCGTTATATTCTGTACCTTTCCTACTATTAACTGTCACTGGCTGTCATGAGGCACTGTTATTGGTGTGTCACATGAGTTTGGGTAGAAAAGATAACACTTTTTTAGAAATGAATATTATTGAAATGCTCAGGTCTTTTTTTTAATTTACATAGAAATCTTTTGTATACATAGTCAAAGATACAGAGAGAGACAAAGCTGATCTAATTCTGTAGCTTTAATAATAAGACATAATTGGGGCACCTGGATGGCTCGGTCGGTTGAGCATCCGATCCTTGATTTCGGCTCAGGTCATGATCTCACAGTTTGTGAGATAAAGCCCTGCTTCAGGCTCTGTGCTGACAGCACAGGGAACCTGCTTGGGATTTTCTCTCCCTCTCTCTGCCCCTCCCCCATTCTCACTGTCGCTCTCGCTGTCAAAATAACTAAATAAACTTCAAAAAATTATTATAAAAATAAGACATAAACATTTGACCTCTTTGACATATCTTTCTCCCTTCAACATGGGTAACAGCTTTGTTTTGTTTTGTTTTTTATGGAATCTGCACAAATACCTTACCTACTTAGCATTTATTAAATTACCTCCTTGAGCCCCACCCCCCCGTATCTACTGGAATGACACTGTGAAGCTGGAAACCATACCCAGTTCCTGTGTTCTGGTGTTAACAATCTGGCAGCGTATGCTTGAGCGATGATGGCTTGGAGTATGAAGTCACTGGAGTGTGATCAAGTTTCATTCACAAGAATATGAGGGAGCCAGGGACAGAGTCCCATTTTTCACTTGACATTCTATGGAGGATCAGCAAAGGACTAAGTGGATGACATGGAAGTCATTCCTTAAACTTGAGGCCCCAGTGTAACAGAACCCAAGTCCATCTGTCTAGTGCATAGCAAAACCAATCACTGAGACACTGAGTGTGCAGCAAGGAAAGGGTTTCTTCAAGAGGCAGCCAAAGAGGTGGAGGCGGGGCAAGCCTTAAATCTACCTACCCAAGGGAGAGGGTCCAGGATTGCTAAAGGCAAGTGGAAAAGGGTCCGGATAAAGGGGAGAGAAGCTACTGAGGAGTGTTATTTTCCTTTACTTGTTCTCAAAGAGGAGGCCAGGGGTCCTGACTGGTTTGGATGGCTTTTTGATGAAATCTTGAGTCTCTGCAAAACAACTGAATTAACACTTGGTTATCACTGGGTGTCAGGCAAGAATATTATGCCATAGAAACAGGGTAGCAGACAGCATGCCTGAGAACTAGCAGATTTGGGTAAAAGAGTTGCAGCCTGGCTTAGCTGCCCTGTTAACTCTTTAGTTACCAGTTACACCAGTAATTAAGGTCTTCTTAAGTAGAAACTACGGAATAAAGCAAAATCAAGGAATCAATTACAGGAAGGGAGGCTGGGTGGCAGTTTTACTTTGTGTTTTTAAGAGCAAACATGTGCCAATGCTTCCATGAAAAACGGGAGACCGACCCAAGGGAATACGCTCTCTCTCTCCTGCTGACACGCTCAGCGTTCTGTGTGTATCTTCATTTTATTCTCACTCTTGGTTTTGGATAATTCACTAATAGCTAAACAGTCAGTCACTTGATCTCACCCTCCTGTAATTACACAGAAATCTTTGGATCAATTCAAAGAAGCACTTGTCAGAACTGGTGTCCGTGGCCAAAGTGTAGGGTTGAATTTTTTTTTTTCTCCTCTGCCTTTTTCCCTCCAGCCCCTGGCTGTATTTCAGTTGCATGGCAACCCATCTACCATGATAGCTGATGTCAGCTCATTTTCTTTTTTTTTTTTTTCTTTTTTTCAACGTTTATTTATTTTTGGGACAGAGAGAGACAGAGCATGAACGGGGGAGGGGCAGAGAGAGAGGGAGACACAGAATCGGAAACAGGCTCCAGGCTCTGAGCCATCAGCCCAGAGCCTGACGCGGGGCTGGAACTCACGGACCGCGAGATCGTGACCTGGCTGAAGTCGGACGCTTACCCGACTGCGCCACCCAGGCGTCCTAGCTCATTTTCATTTCAACTTGGCCTAGGAAAGTTTTCAAGGAG